>NC_064849.1:112566112-112858612 GCF_024139225.1 Suncus etruscus | reverse complement strand
CATTATGAAAGGTCTGGGATTGCAGGAAACAGCTCCTTCTGCTATGTCCCAACTCCCCTGGCGATTTGGACCAGTCTTAACTCTGTACTTCATTAGTGGGAGGTTTTAGACATTTGTTTTGTACAAATGACTAGTATGCACTGGCTACATTAGTCAAGTTTTTTGAAAAACAATCCCACTCTCCATGGCTGCAGCCTCCTGTCCAATGTATAGAGTCTTCCAAAAACATTCCTGCTGCCTGGATCTATCTTCAAAAGGAGATCAAAATTTCGAGATCCTGTACCCACTTGTACTGCCTAAAAATTATGACTCTTGGGGTCAAAGAGATAGAACAGATCATCAGTTTCTTGCCAGGCATGCAGGCAACCCTGGTTCTCTTTATTTTGGGGGCATTACATATGTTCCTCAGTATTGCCAGGAATAACCCCAGAGCAGAGACAGTAATAGCTCTAAAGCACTAGTGGAAGTTCCTCCCAACCTCTCAAAAGGATAATTTTTCTTGGGTAGTGGTGATGGCTGCATAATTCTGTAAATAAACTTAATGCCACTGAATTGGGCACTTAAAAATATACAACAAGGGCTGGAGTAATAGCACAGTGGTAGGGCGTTTGTCTTGTGGGCAGCCATCTTGGTACGAACCCGGGTTCAATCCCCAGCATTCCATATGTCCCCTGAGCCTGCCAGGAGTAATTTCTGAGCACAGAGCCAAGAGTAACTTCTGAGTGCCACGGGGTGTGACCCCAAACCCCCCCCAAAAAAATTGGGGGCCGGAGAGATAGCATGGAGGTAAGGCCTTTGCCTTTCATGCAGAAGGTCATTGGTTCGAATCCCGACATTTCATGTGGTCCCACGTGCCTGCCAGGGGCTATTTCTGAGCATAGAGCCAGGAGTAGCCCCTGAGCTGCGGGTGTGACCCAAAAAACAAGAAAAAAAATAAAAATAAAAAGGGATTGAAGTATAGTACAATGGGTAGGGCATTTGCCTGCACATGGCAGACAGAGGACCAACCTGGTTTGATCCCCAGCACCTCATAGGGTCCCCTGGCTTGCCAGGAGCGATTTCTGAGTGTAGAGCCAGGAGTAACCCTTAAGCACCACTGGGTGTGGTCCAAACACCCAATTTAAAAACAAAACAAAAATGCACACACACACAACACACAAACACACACACACACACATATACACACACACAGTACCAAAAGAGTTGATGCAAAAATCAGTCAGTGTTGCAGTTTTCCTTGCAGTCCATTTACTGTCAAAATCCTCATGATGTGCTTTTCTTAGCAGGCTGGTAGACCATATCTCTCAAATGGAGTGTTGGAAATGCTGTGCTGAGTATCTCCTTTGCCTTCCTGTTAAGCCGTGTCAGTGCTCTGTTGACACTGATCCCTCTGTGTGGAATGAGAGGCTGGCAAAGGCTGCTCTCCACACAGTGATTTCTAATCTCCACTTCTAATTATGACACCTTGTTCCTATCTTTGTTCTCAGGCTGCTGTGTTCTGCATACTTGCAAATGCACACTGAAAAGTGCACAGAACAGACATTACAACATAGTGTATTGCCATTATTGAAGAAACATGACACCTCCATGCTCCCAGAGCCCTTTTCCCCTGATCATCTTCCAGGCATAGATTTGGTCATCATAAAAGTAAAAATTTCTTTATACTTTTTTATTTCCAATTAACTTTATAATTGTGGTATCATAATTTAAAATATTACTTAAGTTGTTGTATCCTTTTTAACCTTATCATCTATGAATGCTTCATCAAGATAACTTGAACTTTACAAATGGAATCTAGGGTTGTATTCAAGTTTATTTTCTAGCTGTTTCATTTTCCCACTTCATAACACTGCTCATAATCAGAATTTTTGGGTGAGCTTAGTCCCCAACTGTGGCAATCTGTAGAAAGAATTGTGTTATCTCAAGTATCATTATAGTATTAAGAGATTAATTGCCTCCAAGTGCTTCATTATTAAAAACTTGCTTCTGTTAGACTGATTCAGCTGAGCAGGAAATGAGATGACCTGTGCCTAGGGTGACATTAAGACTAATGAGTCAGCAGAGGCTCCCATTAATCAGAACAGGCAATAATTGGACAGTCATTGAAGGACTGGTGCCTAATATGTAAACATCAGTCCCGACTGTTCCTTCTTCTCTCTGCCCACCTGAATCAAGGTTTGGGCCAGGGCCTAAATCTTAGCTCAGTCACAAACTGTAAAAGTTGGATAAGTAACAAGCTCCTCATCATTTATCTGTAAAGATAAAAGTTAGAAAGATTAAAGTTCCATGATGGGAAGAGGCTGTCTATGTGTGTTATTATGACTCTGATCTCACTACATTTCAAGTGTGTTCTGTTGGACATCTAACAAAACAAAGGATCAGGAGTCCAGATTTGAACCTTGATTCACCATTTGAGTCCTCAGAAAGCATTACTCCGCCAAGGGAAATAGCCCTAAGGCCTAGAGCACAGATTACTTCTGGGAGATGCTGGTTTAATCCTCAGCATTCTATTATCACTTTAGCACAGAAGGAAGATCTTGGCCAAGTACTGTGTCAAGAATAGCCCCAAGTACCATTAAATATGGCCCAGATAATAAAAAAAATGTTATAATGAATTAAATGTGTACTGGATTAAGTCCCAATTCTATAATATCATTCATGAGTACTTGGAGCACTTCTGGGGTTTTTTTTTTCCCTTGTAATTTTCTGACACTTGGCATTTAATTGGACTTCCTCATCATTTTTCATTCTATGTGGTTAAAATCCTAGATGCCAAATTTGTCTCTTGTCAAGACAATAGATTCTCTAGGAAACCTGCACCCCATACACAATTCTCAGAAACTCCATTTTTGGAGGTTTTTCTATAAGTGAGAGACTGAGGGGTGGAGAATTGGGGTTAGGGACTACTGCAGTCCTAGCCTCAAGGTTCACTCTGAGCAGTACTCAGGAGATCATATGTTGTCTGGGATTGAACTGGGATAGGCCACATGCAAATCAACTTCCATACCTTTGTTCTATTCTCCTGCCACCTTAGTCTTGTAAATACATAACTGGCTTTTGCTCATAGCTCTTTGACATCTCCATGACCTTTTCATAGGTGTCTCAGGCTGTTGTGACAAAGTACCATAATTTGGATGCATCAACAAGAACCATTTATTTCCCAGAGTTGGGGAAATGGGAAGTGAAGGTACAGCATATCTGTCTAGAGTGAGCTTCATAGCTGACCATAGGCCCTTCTCTTTGCTCTTCTCCTATGGCAGAAGACCCTCATATGCCACCTTGTAAGAGCACTGGCCCATTCTTCCCATCTAAAGTCTCCACCTGCAGCTTAATACTTCCATCTATGAATATTGCTGTGGCACTACCAATTTTTGGCATATAGGGGCTGGAGTGATAGCATAGTGGGTACGGTATAGTGCCTCTTTTGTTTTTTCTTTTATGTGATTTAAGAAAGAAACCTACTAGGGTTCTACCAGTCAGGATGTAGCAGGTGGATCTTCAGTTGCTGGGTCTGAGCAGCAGGGCTTTATCACAAAGCCCTTTTTACACATACTTTATATACAAAGCATGTTCTTTTTGTTGTTGTTGTTGTTGTTGTTTGGGGGGGGGCCACACCTGCAGTGCTCAGGAGTTACTCCTGGCTCTATGCTCAAAATTGCTCCTGGCAGGCTCAGGGGACTATATGGGATGCTGGGAATCGAACCCAGGTCTGTCTTGGATCGGCCTCCTGCAAGTCAAATGCCCTACCACTGGGTTATCTCTCTGGACCCCACAAAGTATGTTCTTGAAGTGGCTGAGGGTTTCTCTTTTAGCAGAACTCAAAAGAATTTTAATTCCATGTGGAGAAAAACACCACCAGAAGTTCTGGGGGATCATATGGGAGCTCAATTTCCAGGTTTTTGAGGAATCTCCATATTGTTTTCCATAAAGGCTGGACTAGACTGCATTCCCATCAGAATTAAATGAGAGTTTCTTTTCTCCCCATCCCCACCAGAACTGATTGTTCTTGTTCTTTGTGATACATGCCAGTTTCTGTGGTGTGAGATGGTACCTCATTATTGTTTTGATTTTCATCTCCCTGATGATTAGTAATTTGGAGCATTTTTTCATGTGCCTTTTGGCCATTTGTATTTCATCTTTGAGAAATTGTCTGTTCATTTCTTCTCCCCATTTTTTGATGGGGTTAATTTTTTTTCTTGTTATGTTCTGTCAGTACCTTGTATATCTTAGATATTAGCCCCTTGTCTGATGGGTATTGGGTGAATAATTTCTCCCATTCTGTGGGTGGCTTTTGTATCCTAGGCACTATTGTGGATCCCATATGATCCAGCTATTCTACTTCTATTATGTCTTATTTTGTTTGTCTTATGTTTTATTTTGTTTGGGGGCCATTCTTAGTGGTTCTCAGGCCTCATCCATGCTTTGTACTTAGGAATCACTCCTGATGGGCTCAGGAGACATATGGGATGCGGGGGGATCAAACCCAAGTCAGCTGGGTTTGATCAATACACAATACAAAAGTACCTCCTCACACCTATATTCATTGCAGTGTTATTTACAATAGCCAGATTCTGGAAACAATCAAGATGCCCTTCAACAGATGAATGGCTAAAGAAACTGTGGTACATATACACAATGGAATATTATGCAGCAGCCAGGAGAGATGAAGTCATGAAATTTTCCTATACATGGATGGATGTGGAAACTATTATGTTGAGTGAAATGAGTCAGAGTGAGAGAGAGAGAGAGAGAGAGAGAGAGAGAGAGAGAGAGAGAGAGAGAGAGAGAGAGAGAGAATAGTTTCATTCATCTATGAGTTTTAAGAAAAATAAAAGACACTATTGAAATAATGCCCAGAGATGAGGGCTGGAAGAACCGGCTCATGATATGAAGCTTACCACAAAGAGTTCTGAATGCAGTTAGAGAAATAACTACACTAACAACTACCATGACAATGTTAATGAGTGAGAAAAGTAGCCTGTCTTGAATACAGGCAGGGGGTAGGGGAAGAGGGAGTTGGAGGGTATTGGTTATGGGAATGTTGCACTGGTAAAGGGGGGATGTTCTTTTTATGACTGAAACCCAACTAAAATCATGTTTGTAATCACGATGTTTAAATAAAGATATTATTAAAAAAATAAAAAATAAATGGTAGCTGATTACTACAAAAAACACAAAAAAGAAGTTCTGTGTGGGGTTGTTTGCTTTGGATAAAAGAAGCCCTCTCCCTTTCTAGGCTTATTTTGACTCCTAGCAGTGCCATGTCTCAGTCTCAACAACTTTTGGGTGCTGTGGGTTGACTGAAAAAGGAATTAATTAATTAATTAAAAGCTTAATGATGCATCTGGATTCCTGCATGGAATTAGCATTATACTCTTTATGCAAATTAAAAACAGAAGTCTCCAAACTGACCCTGCTGTAATACCTCTAATGACTCCAAGCTGAGCGCTCAAGCATTATGCTATTTTTGAAGTCAGGCATTTTTCCATGTCTGCATTTTATTTTACCATAACACATATGCAGTAGGAACTTTTCCATAAGTTTTAAAAATAGACATAATAAGCCCTGAGGCTTGTTCTTGCCTTTTATACTATTGTCGTTGATAATTTCAATCTATGTGATTTTTCTTTAGCTTTTCTCATTTTATCTCAAATAGTTTTGATTTTAGTGCTAAAATTGCTAGAGAGAGAGAACAGTCAAGCTATGTAATCAAAGTGAATGGAGGGGCTGGAACAATAATAGGACAGTTGCCTTCCACCCAGCTGACTTGGAATTGATCCCCTGCATCCCATATGGTCTCCTGAGCCCATCAGGAGTGATTCCTAAGTACAAAGTATGAATGAGATCTGAGAACCACTAAGTGTGGCCCCCAAACAAAATAAAACAAAGAGCAAACAACAACAAAAATGAATGGAATGAAGGAGTAAATTATCCTTGTCTTTCATGGGATTTAGGGATAGCTTGGACTGAGTCCATTTATGTATTTATTTTTGTGACACTAGGCATTGAACCTAGTGCCTCATGCATATAAGGCATGTCCCCAATCTTTGAGCCATATACCTTGCCCTTGGTTTCCTTTTATGTCCATATACCTTGCCCTTGGTTTCCTTTTATATGACCTTAGAACTAAGACATCAGGATGATAGGAACAGAGTTTAATATGGAAGTTTCTGTATAGTATAATAAACTAAAATAAGGTCTGAAGAGATGCTCAGCATTTCATATGGTGCCTAAAGCTGTTCCAGGAGTAATTTATGAATGTTGAACCAGGAGTAAGCCCTGAGCATCACTGGTGTGACTCAAAAACTAACCAAACAGACTAAAATATAAAGCACCAACCAGGTGTCCTGGGGAAAAATCAGAGATTAAGAGTGCACAGGTATAGGGCTGGCTCAATAGCAGTGGGTAGGGCATTTGCCTTGCTTGTGGTCAAACCAAGTTCTATCTCATAGGGTCCCCTGAACCTGCCCGAAAAATTTTCTGAGCTGAACAACCCTGGAGTGTCTCCAAGTGTGACCCCAAAACCTAAATAAATAAAGCATATTTTAAAAATAAGTACACAGGAGCAATAGATGCTGAGCTTTTCCTAGTTTTTCTCCAGATAAATAGGCCATCAGTGTTTGATGCCAAGATTCTGACAGTGGCCTCGTTCCAGCTCTAACTGAAGCGACATCTTCCTGGAAAAGCTACAAAAGTGTTCATTGTAGATAACTGTAAAGATGCCAAAATGCTACCAAAAAACAACAACATAAAAACAAAATAAAACCAACCCTAATCATTTAAAAATGATTAGGTATACACCCAGACAGCCATGATATATGTCCTCTGTTCAGAGTACTAGTAACTTTCAGGGGAGTTTTCATAGAAGAAATTACAGTGTAGATCAGGGGTCTCAAACTTGCGGGCCACGGGCCGTTTGTGGCCCACCGTAGAACATTTTGTGGTCCGCAGCCGACCTTCAAATATGGCAGTATTCGCGATTATTTGCTTACCGAATAATCGCAATAAAAATTGCATTAGTAAAAAAAAATCGCATTAAACATTCGCATAACCTGAGCAGTTCCGTTCAGGGTATGCAAATGTTTAATGCAATTTTTTGCGATTTTTTTGCTTTACCTCCATGCTATCTCTCCAGCCCAGTAATGCAATTTTTTATTGCGAATATTCGGTAAGCGAATATTCGTGAATACTTTGCGCCAAGCGCAGATTTCATTTCCGCTGCTCCTGCCCGCTGTCCCTTGCATTATCCGAGGCCTAAGGGAGAGAAGGGAGAGAAGTTTATTACAGAATTAGATTTTGTCATACCTTCATCATGACTTCATCAAAGCCTGCAGTGAAGAGAAAGATTGATGATGAGCACAGACAATTTCAGGAAAAGTGGGAGACGCAGTATTTCTTTGTTGAGCACAGGGGCATCCCCACATGTCTTATTTGCTCAGAGAAAGTTGCAGTGCACAAGGAATACAACTTAAAACGCCATTATTCAACTAAACATGCTGAGGAATGTACAAAATATCAGGGAAATCAGAGAGCCAAGAGGGTTGCCAGTCTTAAAGCATGTCTAATGAGGCAACAAGATTTCTTCAAGAAAGCAACCAAAAAGAACGTTGCATCAGTCGAAGCTAGTTACATGGTTAGTGAGATGATTGCTAAGGCAGAAAAACCATTCACAGAAGGAGAGTTTGTTAAAAAAAAAAATGCATGTTACAGGCTGCAAGTATTATCTGTCCGGAAAAGAAAGGTCAGTTTAGCAAAATCAGCCTTTCTGCCAACACTGTGGCAGAGCACATTTCTGACATGTCAAGTGACATTTATCATCAGCCAAATGTTTTGATGCATACTCAGTTGCTCTTGATGAGGGCATAGATATAACAGACACTGTGCAGCTCACAATTTATGTCCATGGTGTTGAGTGCAATTTTGAATTGACAGAGGAGTTGCTCACAATAAATCCAATGCATGGCCAGACCACCGCTAATGAGATATTTCGGCATCCTTGTGGTGCCATTGAGAATGCAGGTTTGCCATGGAAGAGGTTTGTTGGAATAATAACTGATGGAGCGCCATCAATGACAGGGAGGAAAAATGGACTGGTGGCATTTGTTCAAAAAAAACTTGAAAAAGAGGGTGTAGAGAAAGCCATTGCTCTTCACTGCATTATCCATTAGCAGGCCCTTTGCAGTAAAGGCCTGCCGTGTGACAATGTGATGTCTGTTGTTGTGAAATGCATCAATCAAATCAAATCCAGGGGCTTAAAGCACAGGAGGTTCCGTGCTTTTTTAGAGGAAATGGAGTCAGAATATGGAGATGTGCTCTATTTCACCGAGGTACATTGGCTCAGCAGGGGAAATGTCCTGAAAAGATTTTTTGAGTTGAGAGAAGAAATGAAAGCCTTCATGGAGAAGGATGGGAATGCTGTTTCTGAGTTGAGTGATCACAAATGGCTCATGGACTTAGCTTTTCTTGTTGACATCACACATAAGCTGAATGTACTAAACAAGATGTTACAAGGCCCGGGGCAGCTTATCAGTGCTGCCTCTGACAATGTGAGAGCATTTTCCACAAAACTTGTGTTATGGAAATCCAAGCTCTCTCAGACAAACCTTTGCCATTTCCCAGCATGCAAGAAACTTGTGGATGCAGGCATACCATTCAGTGGTGATAAATATGTTGATGCTATTTTTAAGCTAGAGAAGGAATTTGATCACAGATTTGCAGACTTCAAAAAGCACAGAGCCACTTTCCAAATTTTTGTGGACCCCTTTTCCTTTGATGTACAAGATGCCCTCCTGCACTTCAAATGGAGCTCTGATCTCAAAGCTAAGTTCAGGGAGATTAGTGGAAAAGCAGACATGCATGGGCAATTTTTGAGAGCATTGCCCCCCAGCTTCCCTGAGCTTTCCTGAATGTTCAAGTGTACCATGTGCCTTTTTGGGAGCACATATTTGTGTGAAAAGTTATTCTCCACATTGAACTTCAATAAGTCAAAATACAGGTCAAGACTTAATGATAATCACCTTCAAGCCATACTGAGGGTCTCAACTGCTTCCTCTCTAAAGCCAAATGTGGTTCAGATTTGTGAAAAGAAGCACTGTCAAGTCTCTGGCAGCAAGGAATAGGCAAAAGATGCCATGTTCAGAAGAACTGTTCATGATCTTCACTCAATGTTCTATTCATGTTCAGAAGAAATAATTAAAACTGTTAATAATGACGTTTGAGGACTTTTTTTTTGTGTGAAATCCCTTATGCGTCCCTGCCTCACCCGACTTTGCCTCCTGCAGCCCCCAGGTAAATTGAGTTTGAGACCCCTGGTGTAGATGAAGTCTAACTTCACAGGCCCAAGTCTTCAAAGACTCCAGGACTTGGGAAGTGTATGGACAGGAAGGGAGGAAGGGGGTCCCTCACAGGCTATGACAGCTCTGAATGTCTCAGAGGCAGCAAGAAGCCCACACTCAACTCTCCAGAGAGTGTGTAGCCAGCCCACTCAGCCAGTACTTTCAGTGATGGGCAAGAACCACAGGTTTCCTATACAGGACTATGAAATGGTGACTATGGAATGGTGAGACTCCATCTGCATGCTAATAATAATAATCCACTAAAGCATTTACATGATGTGACATAAATGATGCAGATGGCTATATCCCGATGTCCAAAGGGACAAACTAGATCAAAAATTCTCACTATGCTGTGGTTTCATGCTCCCTCTGGACTGAGAGAAGGCTCTGAGAAGTGGGGTGCCCTGTTCTTTTAAATTCTGATAAGGACAAAGGGGGATAGGCATTCACTGACTTCTGTGCTCCCAGTCTACTTTCAAATCACAAAGACAATAAGGAACCTGAAGAACATCAGGACAGAGGGAAGAAGGAGGTGATAGTGCACCAGGCATGATCACCCCTCATTCTTCCAGCAAGCAACAAAACAAGCATGGAATGTGAATAAATTTAATGTTTTAGGAACTGAAGACTCCTGACAAGCCCCAGTTGTCTTCTACCCAGAGTTTAAGACAAGGCTCTCCAGTTCTGAGCAGTCCTAAAGATCTGATTAAGTTGCCTGAGTTTGTGGTTCAAATATACTCAATGCTGCTCAACAGCTCCAAATGGAAAGCCACCTAGAGAGGCCTTTATGGCTATTTCTCTAAAGAAGAAAAACAAATCTGGAAAGTTCCATATGATTTTCCACATATCATGCCAGATCGACCCAAGATGATACCGAAGGGTAGTATTTATTATTATTATTATTATTATTTTATATATAAATATTTATTTAAGCACCATGATTACAAGTATGTTCGTAGTTGGGTTTCAGTCATAAACAGAATACCCCCCCTGAAGGGTAGTATTTAAAGAAAACTCAACTGTCCATGGGCAGAACTTTGAGCATTTCACCTAGTTGCTCAGTGTCTGGAAGGAGAGGTGGCTAAAAATATGGAGCTATGTTGAACAGGAGTAATGACTAGTAGTTCATGTAGATAGAGGCTAACAAGGAAAATGATCAGGAAATAGATGAAAAGTGTCAAGAAAAATTGGTATCTGACTAGATATCATTTCGAATAGAAAACACTTCCTCGTCAGGTCTTGCTTCTCGAAGAGCAAGCTCACAAATAGATCTGAATAGCCATGTGGTCAAGTTGGCCTGATCATGGATGCCACTCATTCCTTTACTCTCCTTCTATTCTTTCCTTTGCCCAGTGAGCTCAGAACTATGGAGATAGAATGGGTAGGATCACAGCAAGATTTCCTATCTCCCAGTCTCATCTGATTATTGGTACTCTGAGCACCCAGACCACCAATAACAGACCAATACTGAGATCCTAATATGGATCCATTTCCTGGGGGCATCAGCAGAGAAGACGGCAACTAGTCGAAGATGATTAACTTGAATTGCTTCCATCATAAGCTTATCAGTATTTTGTTCTCAATGAGATAGTAGGGGTGCCTTCCCTTTGACTACAATACTTCTTTTGACTGCTACCACTTCTTCTTTGGTATCTTCACATCCTAAACCAAAGGCAGGTTCAGTTCTTTGGTAAAGATGCCCATCAAGTCATTCTCAGCATCAGAGTTATATGTAGTATAGATTTACACCCAGGGTCTGAAACTGCTTAATGAATAGACTATTCCTATTGGTGTGGGAAGGGACAGGATGATAATCATGGATTGGAGAAGTATGTAGGAATAGTCAGAGTTGACCATTATCACCCTCATATCTGAAGCACAGGATTAGTATTGCTTTAGCTTGAACCACAGAAGGGCACACCAAGGAGCTGTAACTGTGGACACCAAGGAGCTGTAACTGTGGAAGTAAGCAGCTGATGCTAAATTTTCACAGTGGTATTTGGTAGTGGGAGAGAATAACCCAACATCAGAACCTGACATCTTCAACTCCCAAGTCCTGTCTTCATCTGAGGTTTCTCGCTGGCAAGGGAGCTTGGGTGATACATTAAGAAGTCAGTACACCAAAACAAATAATGACAATAGTGTGAGTGGAAGAGGGAGGAATGGGGATATAAGTGAGGGAAATAGAATAACTAAAATTAAGAGCCAATATCAAGAAACAAGGCATTAAGGGATTAGAGCCATAGCACAGCAGGTAGGGAGTTTGACTTGCATGCAGCCAACTCAGGTTTGATTCCTGGCAACCCATATGGCCACCTGAGCCTGCAAGGAGTAATTTCTCAGTGCAGAACTAGGAGTGCTGCTGGATGTAGCCCCCAAACCAAAAATAGAAATAAAGTATTTGGGTTCATCATGGACAAGTGTTCTAGAGCAATTCCTATTATGCTATAAAGATCTGAGAATGATTGCAAGAGAGTAAATTATTTTTTAAACTAGTATCCAGTCAATGCCACTCATTTGAAGAATCAATAACAAATACATAAATAAGCAACAGAAGATAATATCTTCTTTAGAATCCACATTTTAAATATTACCTCTTTAAGAATCAAGAGCAGTTAAATTGGCTAGCAGACAGAAAAGTTAGGTGATAAGTTCAAGCTTTTACATCTCATGGAGTTTCTGGAATTAATGAGACTAGGCAGTACTTGTAAAGAACTTAAGAACTGAACTCAAAAAACCTGAAACCATGAGACTCTGAGAAGAAAACAGGGGGAAGGTCTGAGGCATAGATTATGGCAAAAATGTTTGACAACATTAAGAGCACACACAATAAAAGCAAAAATAAACCAGTTGGGCTGCCAAACTCTACACAACACAGGAAACAATTAAAAAAAAAAAAGACAATAAAGGGCCGTAGAGATAGCATGGATGTAAGGCATTTGCCTTGCATGCTGAAGGATGGTGGTTTGAATCCCGGCATCCCATATGGTCCCCGAGGCTGCCAGGAGCGATTTCTGAGCGTAGAGCCAGGATTAACTCCTGAGTGCTGCCGGGTGTGAAACCCCCCCCCCAAAAAAAAAAGTTGGAAAAAATTTTATAAGTAGTGTTAATGTGGTAATATTCCCCAAATGTAAAAAACATATACAATTCAGTAACAATCATTAGGGAGGGGTTAAAAAGCAGTGTAGGCATTGCTTTGATTTTATATATATATTACCTTGAGCACCAGTAGGAAAGACCAATTAACAGAGAGTCAGGAGTGAGCCCTGGACAGTGTTGGGTGAGGCACAAAACCAAAACCAGCCAAACAAACAGACAAACAAAAAGAACAAAGAGCTTGACTAGATATTTTTCCAAGGAAGCCACACAATTCAGTGAGTACATGAAAACACATGCACAACACCATAATCATGAGAGAAATGCAAATCAAAACCATAGTAACACCTCACAACTGTTAGAAAGGCTACTATCAAAAAGAACAAGAGAAACCAACTGCTAAGTATAGGGTATGCTGGAGTACTGTTGATAGGAATGTAGCCACTATGTAAAATGATATGGAAGTTCTTTAAAGTTTTTGAAATGAGGTTTGGAGTGAGAGTACAGTAGCTAGGGTGCTTGTCTTGCAATGCTGGTTTGATCCCTGGCATCCCATAAGGTCCCCTGAGCACCACCAGGTGCTGAATATAGAGCCAGGAGTGACACCTGAGCATCAGCAGGTATGGCGCCAAAACAAAAACAAATAAAAAGAAATAGAACTTCCACATGCTACTTTATCCATTTTTTAGTACTATATTTAAACACTATGGTTTACAAAGTTGTTCATAACACAGTTGATTCAGACATTCAATGTTCCAACACCTGCAAGCCTGCCCCCTTAGCAGGCACAAGACAACTTATTTTATATTGCTTGTTACAATTAAATGGCTAATGGAATTATCAAAAAATAATTCAGTTAAATAATATTTATAAAAACTGTTATCTCTCACAATGAACGAGATCATTAAATCACTGTCTGAGGGTTTACTAAACTGCTTGTTAAGTTGAGCTTTTGTGTTATTGTTTTTGTTTATTGAGCTTAGGTGGTTTCTATTCTACCCATCTAATTTGGTGGGCTCCTACTAGACTATTGAGGATATAATCCTCAATAAAAGGGATATAATCCCTTTTCTGAATTTATGCTAAAAGAGGTGATATCACTGTCTTCAAGAAAGAAGATGAGAAAGGGAATGGGGAAACAGAAGTCTGGATTTCATTTATAGTAGGGAATGTGGGAGAGTGATATATGTATATATCCAAAGCACAAACTCAACAATACTTGAAACTTGTAATAGAAGCTGAAAACACCAAACTTTAAAAGCATCTGCCAAGGTGGCAGGCAAGGGTGTGGGGGAAATTGGTTGGGTGGTGAAGGATGACTGTATATGTACATATACATACAATGAAATAATATGTATCATAATAAGAAAATTCTGATATTTGTAAAAACCTGAGTCAAGCTTGAATGTATTATATTAAGTAAAATAAGTCAAATAATGATAAAACACTGTGTGCTACCACTTTTTTTGTGGAATCTAAAACTACCCATAAAGAGAGAAGAATGGTGGTGATCAAAGTCAGAGGAGGCAGAAACAAGTTTTTTTTTGTTTGTTTGTTTGTTTGTTTGTTTTTTTGGTTTTTGGGTCACACTCAGCAGCACTCAGGGGTTAATCCTGGCTCTGTGCTCAGAAATTGCTCCTGGCAGACTCGGGGCGGGGGGGGGGGGGGGGAACCATATGGGATGCTGGGATTTGAACCACAGTCTATCCTTGATCAGCTGCATGCAAGGCAAACACCCTACAACTATGCTATCTTTCCAGCCCTCAGAAACAAGATGTTGGTAAAGAAAACAAATTCTGTTCTAGAATTCTAGAGAAATGGGTTCTGAAGACCTAATGTAGCAAAGTAATTACAGTTAACAATGTTTGTGTCTATGAACTCACTGGGGCAGCAGAGCTCTCAAGTTTTCACTGTGATACAATTAAAGGATCTTGCATATGGTGCTTTGTCCAGATCCCCAGGGTTCCTCTGGAGCTCAATGTCCTTCCTTGTGTAGGGAGGGCTCAGCAACTTAAGCTTTGCAGGCAGTTCTAATTCCAAACAGCTCAAGTGAGAAGTGCTCCAGTGACTAATAGCCACCCTCTTTTTCACTCTCAGGTTCATAAATGAATTAGAAACCTTTAAATATAATGGACCAGCCAGTTCCTAACCTCCCCATAGTGTCTACCTTATGCCACCATTAGAGCCATCCTCTTGGCTGGGGAGCAAATTTTGCCTTCTTGTACTGGCCATGTGAAGCCATTTTAAAGACTTTAAAAATTAAAACAAACAAAAAACCTTAAAAAATAGAACAAAAACGGGCTACTGCTACCAGTGCTGGGAGATGGAGAGCAGCACTACTCAGATGATGCATTACCCAGCTTTGGTGCACTGGGAGGTCACTAGAACCACACCTAGCTATGTTCTCAGATCCACACGGTGCTAGCAATCCAACTCAGTGTCCCAAGCATACTAGGCCTGTGCTTTAAGACCTGATTTACTTCCTTGGCTCCAAGATCTCATATTTTCAATCCTGCAGTTGTCTTCCTCTTATATTCATACTTCTTATCCTGGTCCCAAACTACAGTTACTCATTCTTAGATGAGTTTTAATGCTTTTGAACCAAACTATCTGTTTCTATATTCTTCCCGTATATACTATTCTATTTTCTGTGACCAAGAATTATTTCAAGAACATTCTCTGAATTGGTAAAGGTCTGCCAAAACTATTTTTCTCAATCATGAGGTTCAAGCTACTATTAACCAGTGACATTCTACCTGGAGAGGAAGTTCTCACCCTTTACTTTTCTTATTCCTGCTCTATTCGGCAGTTCTTAATCTCTCCTCTGAAATAAGGCTGTTTTCTAGCATTTATGTTTCGCCTCTTTCCCAGGGTTTATGTTTTATAGATGCATTTTATTTTTATCATACATTTACAACTGTTAGAATCCTAGGAAACCTTAAAAATTTGTATGGGAAAACTACTGATGCTTACCATATGCCAGATATGATTCTAAGTGCTGAAAGGTTTACATGTATGAACTGATTTAAGGTTGGGGAAGTTTCCCAAGCAATGGTTAGGGATCCAGGGGCTAATCCCAGAAATTCTCAGCTACCTGTGGTAGTAACACAATATGAGAGACTAGGTTGCTATACTGCTCATCCTGGAGGTGCTGGGAGTTACCAGGGTTGTTCTGGCACAACTCAGGATCTCCGATACTTATACCCTGCTGTTGGTAGAGGCCTTTAGATTGGTCCTCATACTGCCTTCAGTTAGATGTCTCTCAATTGGTTCCTTTGGTTTTCCTGCTAAAAAGATGTTTCCCCATTGCCTCCTCTTCTGGCTCTTCCCCCTCCCCTTGTGTGTGTGGGGGGGCTTGTTTATCCCAATAAAGACTACTCAGGTGGCCTGGAGGAGTAGCTGACAATTTGGCTCCTGGTTCCACTTGATAGTGCAACTGGCTTGTGGGTGAACAGATTGAGGTTAGTTTTCTGGCCTGCTATACCTTCCCAACTGTGTGTGGATTATTTCCTGTGTTGGAGTTGCTGCTGGACCTACGTCTCTTGTCCTATTCGGACAAGAGGGAATCCCTCTCCCTCTTTGGGAATTGTGGAACACACAACCCACCATTCAATACCCTGCAATACTTGGAGGACTGTGTGGTGCTGTGCCAGGGTCAGACATATGCAAGGCACGTACCTAAAATCCCTCTGACCCTAATAGCTGATTTATTCCAAGAATTTTTATAGAGGTAGGTTCTATTATCATTCTTTTACAGATGAGAAACTAAGGTATAGAGACCCTAACTTGGCCCAAATCACCCTAGCCAGTACTAGGTAGGTTGTGAATTTGAATTTATCTGGGATTTGTCTCCAGAATCTAAATTACTCAACATCCCCTTAAAAACAGGGTCTTACACTTTTTGTAAGAACATAGTCCCTTTTACTATTTAACTCATTTTCCCTCCAAATAGTTGATGTGAGGAATTTGATGGAAATATAAATCAAACTTTGATAAACTGAAAACTCACAATTTCCACAAAACCGTATACCCGTGTTTCTTCCAACAGACACCTTTTCCAAGAAGATCAGACACTGGGCACATTTTGCCTCCTCAGGAAATACTCTAGTTTTTGGTGATTTGATGGATTGCCTACACAGAATTCTTTCCCCTTAGGACTGATTAAACTTGCTTAATTTTGTAGTTGTCAAGCACAATGAATATGATGAATCTTTCTGGTTACAGCTTTATCAAAAACATCTGTTATTTTACTAAAAATGCATGACAGCCTGAATTGTCCCTCACAAAGACAGGCCCTTGTCCATCTGTGAACAGATTTCTGCTTCTCTCAGGAGCCCTGCTGCGGTGAGAGCTGGGCCATCACTCAGTATCAATATGCACATTTCAAACAGCTCATTCTTAACTTTCTTCCTTTTCTTAATACAAGAAATGGTTTAGTGTTGTCTAAAATGTAACTTACCACTCACAAGGGATACAACAAAGCATTTCCTCCATCTCAGTCTCATGGCCATAGTGTCTATTTCAATTTTACAATTTCATTTTATGATACAAAGCTTTGTTTACTATTCATCCATAATGCATTCTTCACAAAACTCCAGGAAATTTTAGTAACTTGAGGATTTATTAAAAAAAAAAGAATTAAGGAGACTACTACCCTGCAAAATATTTAATAATCACACATAAAAATGACTGTATTGTTCTAGACTTAAAACAAAGGCATCTGTAATAAGAATAATCCTTGGAGCAGGAGAGCACAACCAGTAAAGCACTTGCCTTGCATGCAGCCAACACTGATTTGATCCCTGGCACCATATACGGTCCTCTAAACACCACCAGCGGTAATCTCTGAGCATTGCCAGGTGTGGCCCAATCCTTCCTACATTTCCTTCTCCTCCTTTACCCTCGCACCCTCCCACTCCACATCAAAAAGAGAGAGAGAAATCCTCAAGTGCAGCTTCCTATGTTAATGTAGGCTGTGTTTTCACATGTATTTAAAATAAACATAATTCACATGACTTTTTTCTTGGTTTTTGGTTTATTCTTGGCAGTGTTCAGTGCTTATTCCTGGCTTTGTGCTCAAGGATTACTCCTGGCAGTGCTCAGAGACCATTTATGATGTTGGGAACCTGGGGTTGGCCCCGTGCAAGGCAAGTGCCCTACGTGTACTATTTATTGCTCAGGTCCCTGCATAATTTTTAAAATATCATATGAGAATAATTTATTAAGTCTTAAGATTGTTGCATGCCAAATCATTTTCTTAAATGATCTTTGACATCCTGAGAACTGAAGACCTTGTTATTACTTTGTGCTATAAAATGCTCTTTGACTAATACCACTCACTGCCATGACTAATTTCCCACTATTTTCTCAGTAATATAGCATTTACAGCAAAAAGAGCAAAGAAACAGTCTCATGATTCTACCCCACCCCTATTATATAAATAAAATCTAATGATGGCTAATTATTTCTAAGAATGTTGAGGCTGAAACAATGCAACAACCAGATTTTTAATTTTAAACAAGAGTTGCACAGAGTTTATTACTATATTTTCTTGGGGGTTTAGGATTGGTTCACACTGGACATGTTCAGGGGCTACTCCTGAAGCAGCGAGGGGGGTTGCTCCAGGAGATCTCAAGTGACTAAACTTGGGCCTATTTACATGCAAAGCATGTGGCTTTAGACTGTTATATTTCCAGTCCTAATTTCCTAATTTTTCTTTTTTTTTTACCAGAAATAAATAGTTGGCAATATTGACTGCCCTTTTGTAGCAAAACAAAATTATTTCTTAAAACAAAACAAAAATTTAATTCTCCTAAAACAAGGATCTAAGTTACCAGCCTTCTCATTAAAGAGTATCATCTAGGATATTATACTTTTTGAAAGGTTATAAACTGAATTCCAATGTAAGATTGCTGAATAAAATAATGTAACATTCTAAACCAGGTAACATTTGTCAATTTACTTTTCTTTTAAAATCTTTCCTAATGGGGCCAGAGAGATAGCACAGCTGATCCAGGAAAAAAGATGGGTGGTTTGAATCCAGACATCCCATCAGTGCTTGCTGGGAGCAATTTCTGAGCACAGAGCCAGGAATAATCCCTGAGTGCCGCCGTGTGTAACCCAAAATCCAATAAAATAAAATAAAATAAAATCTTTCTTAAAAGGTGGAATTAGGTGAAAATTACTGTCCCAAGACACAAGTCCATGTTTGCTTTTGTTTTGTTTTTTTGTTTGTTTTTTTTTAGTCCACAGCTGATGGTATTCAAAGACGGTGGGCTTCGTGGACCACATAGGACACTGGGGATTGAATCTTGGTTAGCTACAAAGTAAATGTCCTTCCTGCTGTACTATCACTCTGACCCCAGAAGCCCTTGATAGGTTGAATAAAAGTATTGCTTACATATGTATGTATGTACTCTGGAACATTTAATCTACTCCCTATTATCAACTAATATGCTGTATGGAGAGCAGTTATCAAAATATGTGACTCAAAGTTTCAGATTGAAGGTAGTCTTTCCAAAACAGTGCTTCCTTATAACTGTTCATTAATTTCCCATCCACAAAAGGAAGGGTCTACTTTTTGTAACCTTTCTCAATTTTAATACAAAAAGAAGTATACAGTTCTGTGCATGGGCATGTGTCACAGAAAGACATAATCCCATGACTACCACCTGGAGTGTGGACATGGTTTTCACTAAGCTAATGAACCAAGTAACCCCATGAAATGTGTTTGATAAATGTAATGGTTAAACATTCACTGTGGTTGCAGTACAGGGTCTCTGGTTACACTTGGCTGCTTTCACCTAGATGGCACAGAGCGCTTCTTGTCACACAGAGCCAGCCAGATTTATAATGTTTGTAATGTTCTTTGATTCTACTTTGAGCCACACTGTGGTAGCCAAAGAATCACCAACAGTCAGTTCATCTTTTTATTGCTCTTCAGTCTATCCTTGAGGTTAGTTAACTTCATCAACATTTTACAGCTTGAGAGACAGCATGGAGGTAGAGCATTTTGCCTTGCATGCAGAAGGTCGGTGGTTTGAATCCCAGCATCCCATTTGGTCCCCCGAGCATGCCAGGAGCTAGTTCTGAGCATAGAGCCAGGAGTAACCCCTGAGCACTGCTGGGTGGGACCCAAAAAACATTTTACAGCTGATATTGTAACTTCAACAATGCATTTTCTCCTCCTCGAAACCCTAAGTGATCAGTAGTGGAAACAGGATTATTTTACCTCTGCAGACTTAAGTTGAGGTAGGTTTCTGTTTATGAAGTGACTTACATAGTGCCTCTGGGAAGCTTCAGGATCAGAGTAGAATAACAGACATCTGAGTGTTCACAGCATTCCTATCTATCCTTGAAACAATCTTGAGGCAGTAACCTATAAAATTTATGTCCAATTGAAAAATGGGAAAACCGAGTCTCAGAGGTTGTGGCCTTCTCAAATTCCCAGAAGTAATAAAATGACAGGAATCAAAACAGTTCTTTTATCAAAGTTTACTCTTAACAATCTTAATGAGAATTATATGAAATAGCTCTTGATTAATGAGTATGTGATCATAGGCAAGATCAAGGTAGCTGCTGCTCTTTGGATAATTTGGATAACCATGAACATTATTCCTTGGTTCATATTTTCTATTTTTATTAATAAATATGCTCTTCAGTCTCTAGATATAGCATTTTGATGCCCTCAATAATGCCAAAAGGGCCTTATTAATACAAATAATACCAGTTTTCTCTGGGGCAATTGAGCAGCAGAAAAGCATGATACAATATCCAGCAAGGTGTTTTTCTTTTGTATCCTCTAGGTTTGTAACTAATGGCTTCAAATATACCAGCAGTCAACTATGATATATACTACAATATACTCAGGTACAATGTAAATAAAAAGAGGTCAGGATGAGCAAATATGTTCTAGAATCTAAAACATACTTGACTCTCGATAATCCAGTCGTCCACTGATAAAGAATTTATAAAGCAGGTTTAATGAAGTGCTTGGCAGAGAGGGTGCAGTTTTAGCCTCTCCATTTACATGAGCTCAGAGCCTTTAGCATCTTGTAAGTACAGGAAAAATCATTTCAGCAACAATTTGGACTCCTATTGGAAGGAAAGCCTCTCAGAGATAGTATTCTATTAAATCTGTTGATGAAATGCAGCCTTAAACATGAACTTCATGCTCATAGCAGGAAAAGCACTAGAAAAACTTGGTTCATTTGAGTCCTCTAGCTTCTTAGATATTCATTAATGAGTTTTAGTTAAAAAATAATTAATTTTATGTAAATTTCCTTCTTAATGGCTTCTTTTCCATTGAAGAAACAATGATCTGAGATTTACATAACTGATTTAAAAGTAATATGCTTGGGGAGTACTTAAGAAAAACAAATTCCTTTAGTTCTTTCCTTTGGTTCTTTATGGCCATCCTCACTGTTGCTGAATGAAAAGGTACACTGAGGATTTTATCTATTCCCTTGTTTTGAGTCATAGCTGGCAGTGGTGAGGGATCACTCCTGGTAGGACTTAGGGGCCATTTGTGATGCCAAGAACCAAACCAGGGTGAACTACATGCTAAAAAGCACTCTACCTGCTGCAGTATCACTGTAGCTCTGAGGAAAAGGAAACCAGGTTTAGATCAAAGTCAATCCAATGGAAAGGAGCTTATTCAAAAAATGTGGGAGTTCAATCACCCTTTGCTAGCCAAAAAGGACCTTGAATTTACAAGATCTATCTCCTTTAATCTCATCTCAACTCAATTTTTTTTTTTTTTTTGGTTTTTGGGTCACACCCAGTACTGTTCAGGGGTTACTCCTGGCTCAATGCTCAGAAATTGCTCCTGGCAGGCTCGGGGAACCATATGGGATGCTGGGATTCGAACCACCGACCTTCTGCATGCAAGGCAAATGCCTTACCTCCATGCTATCTCTCTGGCCCCATTTTTCCTTTTTTTGGTTTTTAGGTCACACCAGTGGTGCTCAGGGGTTACTCCTGGCTCTGCATTCAGAAATCACTCCGGCAGGCTCAGGGACCATATGAGATGCCAGGGATTGAACTGGATCGTCCCAGGTTGGTCACATGCAAGGCAAATGCCCTACTGCTGTGCTCTCTCTCCAGCCCCCTCACCTTTTTTATTGCAAAATAGAGACAAGGCCAACATATATACAAGAAATTGTGATGAAATGAGAAAAGAGAGAGGGAAGAGAGGGAGAGAGAGAGAAAGAGAGAGAAAGAGAGAGAGAGATTCAGTATTCTCAGTATTGGCACAAGAACAGGTATCTATAAATCTGAGAAGCATTCAGAGACAGAGCAATCCATAAAATGCATCTTATGTAGGTTAAGGGTGACAGGAACACCTTTTGGTGGGGAGAAGAATGAATAGAGCAGCCTACTCATAGTACTGGAAGCCTGGCTTTGAAAATACAGAAAGATTACACACAAAAAATAAACTTCAAATGGATAAAAGAACCAAAAGTGAAAAATTAGGTACTATAAATCTTACTGAAGTTGCAGAATCTTGACTTTATGGCAGGGAACAATGTGTGTTTGGGGATTTTGATACCACATCTGGACTGTAATCATAGATGCTCACAGTGACCCTCAGATGACCATCTATGATGCTATGGAACAACCTGAGACAGCTGCATGCAAGGCAAAATCTTTGCCCACATTACTATCTCTTCAGCCCTAGCAAAGTGCCTTTTTACTTTTTAGATTTATAAAATAATTACCTTATTTAAATACAGTGGTTTACAAGGTTGCTAATAATGCAGTTTTATTTCCACAGTTACAAAATTGTTATTGATGGAGTTTCAGTCATACAATGTACAACACCCTACACCAGTGCATATCTCCCACTGCCAATGTCCTCAGTTTCCCCCTCTGTCCTCCTCCCTGGCCCTCTCCACTGCCTGCCTCTATGGCAGAAAATTTTCTTTTCTCCCTTTTTTTATCTCTCTTCCTTTTTCCCCCTTTAGACAATGTAGTTTGCAATAGTATTCCTGAGGGGTATTATGCATATCATTTTGTATCCTTTCAGCAGCCACTTCTTGCTAAAGTGATCATTTCCAGTTATCATTGTCATAGTAGTCCCTTCTCTGCCTTAACTGCATTCCCCCACTATTTGTGACAAGATTTCTACCATGAACTGGTGGTCCTCCTGGCCCTTGTCTCTACTGTCTTCATAGTTTTACTATACTATCTATTTTTCCCCACAAATGAGTATGATCATTTAATATCTATCCCTCTCCCTCTTTCATTTGTCTCAGCATAATATTCTCCATATCCGTCCATGTATAAGCAAATTTCATGACTTCATTATAAAAGAATGTTGTAATTTTAAAACACTAGCCAATAATTATGCACAAGATTAATAGTTCTGATCACATCAAACTTAAAGATTTTCATTAATCAAATAACTTTATGGGCAAAGTTGACAGATGACAGAGTAGGGTATAGATATTAGGAATATAAGAATGGTTGCCTATTGGAGAAAGTGGTTATGGAGGTAAATACAATAGAGAAATCACAAAATACAATAGAGAAATCACAAAAGGTACCTGAGTGGCCCTGGAATTTGAGTCATTCAGTCTCCCAACTTTACAACAGCGGTATGTATGTTCAGAAAACCCCAAGTACTTGGTGAGTGTTGGCTCACTGTTTGAATATTGAATGGTTGAGACATCAGTAGAGAATGGATTCCTTTTTCAAGTAAGAGGGTAGTAAATTAGGCTTCTTTCAGCAGAGAAATTGGTCTATATCTCTTCCTGTTTTCTCATTGTGCAATATAGTGTAGACCCTGAGCTAGGCTCTGAGGTTGCAGAATTTAACAAGACAGCCTGTCCTTCCTTCAAGGAACTCAGACAGTGGGCGAGAGAACAAAAACAGCAGCAGCATCCAACAGTTACATAATGCAGACTCAGTGCCAGGCACTGTTTCTAGTGAGTATTATTAACAATTAATCATCATCAGCCAGGGGCACAGGCATTGATTTCCTTACCTATAAAGTGGGTTAAATGTCAGAGAAGTTAAGGCTGTGGTCACAGAACTAGAAAGAAGTAAAGACAGGATTGCAACCCAGGTAGATTGACTCTAGCTTTCATGCTCATTACCAGAGTACATGAAACAGTACTGTAAATGATGAAAAGTGCCCATACACAAGATAGGTGCTTTCCTCACAAAAAGGACACTGCCCACATAAAGGCATGTTTCTTGTGTGTTTTGGATAGTTAATTTTGTGGGACTGAAGTAATAGTACAATGGGCTTCCATCCCTGGCACCACATGTGCTTCCTGGAACCTAAACAGGAGACCCTCAGCACAGAGCTATTAATAAACACTGCAGTAGTGGTCCCAAAACAAAACAATGCAAAAATTGAATGTTATTTTATACCCACAAATCCATTCAAGAATCATACTCTACAATAGTCCTTCCATTCAGAAGCAACTCTTAGTTTTTCCATTTTTCAGAGCTGTAAGAAATTTTCTTAGATACCTCCGAAATTATTAAAAGATTGTTTTTAAAAAAAAGATTGTTTTAAAACATGTTTCTTAACTATGTTACTAAGATATTAAAAAAGTCCTTTTGATATAATTTCTTAAGGGATAACAAAATTTTCATTATAACTGCTATGGACTTGGGTTTTAAATGCACCACAACAATCTGCAAAAAATTAATTTCTTCCCACCTTTATTGTCTATGTATTTCTTGTCTTATTCTTCTAGTCAGTAATGTGGCCTAAAAGCTGTGATGGCAGGAAGATTTCTCCTATTTCTAACTTTAAAGCAAAGGCTTTTAAATGTCTCGCTAATGAACATGTATGCTGTAAGGTTTTTTGACCTAAATGAATTCTCTTTTATTCTGGGATTACAAACCATGAATATTGCTACATAATGAGTTGTTTCCTACCCCCACATTTTATGTTCAAATCCATTACCTCAGAGAAAGGTGATATATGGACACAGGATCTTTAACAGATGATTATATTGAAAGGATCCTGTCAGGGCATGCCATAATCCAATTGAACAGTAAATCCTTGTCAATGCATATAGAGATGAGATTAGCATATACCGAGGTACCAGAACAGAGGAAAATCTGATAAACACAAGGAAAGGGCTGCCATCTGCAAGCTAGAAAACAGTTCTCCAAAGGAAGAAATCCTGAAATCAGAGTATGCTTGGAATTTTTTGTTTCTGGAATGTTGGCAGAACTCATTGGCTAAGATGTTTTTTTTTTTTTCTGAAAGGTGTTTAAATCATTCTATCTTTGATGTGTCTTATTTCATTCATTGTTCTGTGGGTGGGTAATAGTGTCCAACTTGAAGTGCAATCATTGCTGTGGAATGTGCAGTAAAGTTATTTGATAGCTTCCTATGATCATTTCCATTTCCATTGTTTTTCTTTCTTTAAAACATCAAACTGGGTATTTGAGCCAGGGGTACCTATTTTAATTTTCCTTATATGACTGTTTTAGAGTTATTGCTGTGGAGGAATTTCCTCAGCTGTATTCCAGCTCTACTAAACTTTCTTTTGGTCTTATAGATCCCTGGTGTCCCTGAAGTCAAGTCCTTTTTCTAGCTTCCTTTACATTACCAATGAACTTGCACCCTGACCTGAGGGGGGGACATGAGTAGAAGCAAATGCTTTTTTTTTTTTTTTTGGTGGTGGGTGATAGTTTGGGTCACACCTGGCAGTGCTAAGGGGTCACTCTTGGCAGTACTCAGGGGACCTTAATCTCTCTACCCTCCAGATCCAATGTTTCTTTGACAGCTCATAGTTGTTCTCCACATCCAGTCTCTCCCAGGTGATTCTTATTCCTGAGCTGATGGGAGTTTAGCAGGAATCAGTTTATTTCTTGCTGGCTTTCCTTATTCTAGGTAAGCGTCAGCTTTCTTTTACCACATTTTCCAAGATGTTTGGTCTCATATACTGCTGCCTTTAATTTGGTCTTTGTTGATCTTGCTCTCTCTTGGTGATTGACATGGGAGAGCTGGAAGTGGTCAAGATATTTAATCCATCAGTTCCTATCTTAGCTTCACTACCCAATCACCACTAGCTTTTTTAATCAAAGTGATTAGGTGCATTTGAAATCTCTAATATTTATAAAACTTACAATAATCGCATTTTAGGGGCTTACTAGCCACACCAGCCTGACTAGGGTGACCAGAATGGGCAGTGTGCACCGTGCATTCTCTTTTAATAGGAAAATCTTTTTTTTTTTTTTTTTTTTTTTTTGTGGTTTTTGGGTCACACCCGGCAGTGCTCAGGGGTTACAACTCCTGGCTCCATGCTCAGAAATTGCTTAATAGGAAAATCTTTTTTTTTTTTTTTTTTTTTGGGTTTTTTTTTTATAATTTTTTATTATGAATTATGAGAACAAAAGATGCAAAGAAAGAGGATAAGGTAAAGTTACAGTGGAAGGACAATCACCCATAACATAATTATCAGAAGAAGTCCCCTTGCTGATATCTTAACTTTGAATTTTCACCAAAGAAAGTTAAGATAAATAAAACAGAATCCATGTGCAATTACTTTTTCCCTCAAGTCCCCAGATTGTAGCACATTATAATATTTCTTAACAGCACACAAGGCAATCTAAAGCCATCAAACTTACGTAACTCCTTAAACATTAGAGGCATAGTGTTTTTTACATTTCCATGTACATGCATATTAGCTTAAGTTAACCTCAAATTTTAAGTGGGTGTGTTTTAAGGATTAGAGTCAAAGGAGCACAGTAAAAACGATGTTAGAGTGGCAATTGTTGTTTGCATAGGCCCACCAAAATATGAGAGGCATGGAAAGGAATAGCCTTGGCCTAAATACAAAGAGATCCTACCCCTGAAGTTTCCTGGCATAAGACCAGCTCTAGGCCTCAGGAAAGTTATCGTTCGCTCCAAGACATTGTCCGTAGCGCCAACACACTTATCACACAGTCTCTGTTGTTGGTCTCATGTTTCTGTATTAAAGATTCTGGAATCTGCATGTCCTACATTGAAGTCATGATGAGGAGTGCCTTCTCGTTTCACCTCACCATGAAAGGGGAATGCAGGAAGCCCTGTCCTATAAGCAGGTTGTTGTTGTTGTTAAGTCTTCTCAGTGTTAAAGGAAGTCTCTTTTGAGCAGGACGATGTCTGAGCAGTGGTAGGGTCTTCCGTGGTAGAGGATTGCTTCCAGGTGATGTTATAGACAAACCTCACCATAAAGGGGCAATACAGCAAGCCCTGTCCAGTAAACAGGTCATTGTTCTTGTTGTCTTCTCAGTGCTAAGGGATGTCTCTTTTGAGTAGATCGATGTCAGAGCAGCTGTAGGGTCGTCCCTGGTACAGGAATGCCTCCGGGTGATGTTATATACAACCTTGGATGTTTTGTAAATGTCTTCTGTAGATCAAGGGGTAAATGGAGAATGTCCATTCTTCTGAGGCCTGTGCCAGGTCTTTATGTCAATGTTCAGGGTGTAAGGTCTCATTGTACTACAAGATTTGTGTGTTCCCCTTTCTATTAGATAAGAACTTATTGGTATGTATAGTATTTTCCCATGTCAGTGTGCCTACGCAAACAAGATATAAAGCCACGTGGTGCTATCAGATATATGGGGGCATAAGAACATTTCCAACAAGACCCATGACTTGGTTCAAACATAAGTATTAAACTGAGGGATTCTTTCACACCAAATTCCATATTGAGCAGTTCACAAAGAGAAGATAAAAAAAAAATGGGGGGGGATCATCACTGTATAAGAAAGTATTTAGCAAAAGTTATAGCCGTCAAAGAAAACACCCATAAAATGTTGAAAAGATATGTGTCCTTTTTATGCCTTTAAAAATAGTTGTGTGGGTGTTAACTCTAGGGCACCACTTTGGTCTGTGAATTAGGACTCAAGAGTACTTAAGTTAGAAAGGGTAAAAAAGGAGTAATGATGATAGGAGTTAAAGAAGTTAAAGAGAAATATGAACTTATGAAGGGGTATGCAAAAGGGCAGAGTACAAAATGGACATTCTGCATACATAAAAACATAATTCAATGATAGTGAGTACTAGTAATGTTTCTTGTGAGAGTACTATTAATGTTTTTTGTGCGCGCGGGGGCTATCGCCCCCGCACGATTTTGAAAATGTAGACTGGACAGAGATTACCAGTGCCAAACCTCCTCCTGCCTGACTCCCGGCTCCCAGGAAGGAGAGATCCTTCAAGAAGCTGGGAGAACAGAAGTTCAGAGCCCCACCCAGACCCTCCCTATGGAGCCGCATGGATAGTGGGGGAAGGCCTAGGGTCCTTCAAGCTCCACCAAGGGACCCAACTCACCGGCTAGCCCAGGGGTGTGGCCCGGGGAAGCCCTGGAGATCTGGAGCAAGGCGGCAGAGGGGTGCTGGGGTTACCCAAATCCCGCACCCCCCCTAGGCCTGGCCAAGCAGGCCACCGGCATGGCGTGGGCCTGCCAAACCTCCTCCTGCCTGACTCCCGGCTCCCAGGAAGGAGAGATCCTTCAAGAAGCTGGGAGAACAGAAGTTCAGAGCCCCACCCAGACCCTCCCTAAGGAGCCGCATGGATAGTGGGGGAAGGCCTAGGGTCCTTCAAGCTCCACCAAGGGACCCAACTCACCGGCTAGCCCAGGGGTGTGGCCCGGGGAAGCCCTGGAGATCTGGAGCAAGGCGGCAGAGGGGTGCTGGGGTTACCCAAATCCCGCACCCCCCCTAGGCCTGGCCAAGCAGGCCACCGGCATGGCGTGGGCCTGCCAAACCTCCTCCTGCCTGACTCCCGGCTCCCAGGAAGGAGAGATCCTTCAAGAAGCTGGGAGAACAGAAGTTCAGAGCCCCACCCAGACCCTCCCTAAGGAGCCGCATGGATAGTGGGGGAAGGCCTAGGGTCCTTCAAGCTCCACCAAGGGACCCAACTCACCGGCTAGCCCAGGGGTGTGGCCCGGGGAAGCCCTGGAGATCTGGAGCAAGGCGGCAGAGGGGTGCTGGGGTTACCCAAATCCCGCACCCCCCGTAGGCCTGGCCAAGCAGGCCACCGGCATGGCGTGGGCCTGCCAAACCTCCTCCTGCCTGACTCCCGGCTCCCAGGAAGGAGAGATCCTTCAAGAAGCTGGGAGAACAGAAGTTCAGAGCCCCACCCAGACCCTCCCTAAGGAGCCGCATGGATAGTGGGGGAAGGCCTAGGGTCCTTCAAGCTCCACCAAGGGACCCAACTCACCGGCTAGCCCAGGGGTGTGGCCCGGGGAAGCCCTGGAGATCTGGAGCAAGGCGGCAGAGGGGTGCTGGGGTTACCCAAATCCCGCACCCCCCCTAGGCCTGGCCAAGCAGGCCACCGGCATGGCGTGGGCCTGCCAAACCTCCTCCTGCCTGACTCCCGGCTCCCAGGAAGGAGAGATCCTTCAAGAAGCTGGGAGAACAGAAGTTCAGAGCCCCACCCAGACCCTCCCTAAGGAGCCGCATGGATAGTGGGGGAAGGCCTAGGGTCCTTCAAGCTCCACCAAGGGACCCAACTCACCGGCTTGCCCAGGGGTGTGGCCCGGGGAAGCCCTGGAGATCTGGAGCAAGGCGGCAGAGGGGTGCTGGGGTTACCCAAATCCCGCACCCCCCCTAGGCCTGGCCAAGCAGGCCTCCGGCATGGCGTGGGCCTGCCAAACCTCCTCCTGCCTGACTCCCGGCTCCCAGGAAGGAGAGATCCTTCAAGAAGCTGGGAGAACAGAAGTTCAGAGCCCCACCCAGACCCTCCCTAAGGAGCCGCATGGATAGTGGGGGAAGGCCTAGGGTCCTTCAAGCTCCACCAAGGGACCCAACTCACCGGCTTGCCCAGGGGTGTGGCCCGGGGAAGCCCTGGAGATCTGGAGCAAGGCGGCAGAGGGGTGCTGGGGTTACCCAAATCCCGCACCCCCCCCTAGGCCTGGCCAAGCAGGCCACCGGCATGGCGTGGGCCTGCCAAACCTCCTCCTGCCTGACTCCCGGCTCCCAGGAAGGAGAGATCCTTCAAGAAGCTGGGAGAACAGAAGTTCAGAGCCCCACCCAGACCCTCCCTAAGGAGCCGCATGGATAGTGGGGGAAGGCCTAGGGTCCTTCAAGCTCCACCAAGGGACCCAACTCACCGGCTTGCCCAGGGGTGTGGCCCGGGGAAGCCCTGGAGATCTGGAGCAAGGCGGCAGAGGGGTGCTGGGGTTACCCAAATCCCGCACCCCCCCTAGGCCTGGCCAAGCAGGCCACCGGCATGGCGTGGGCCTGCCAAACCTCCTCCTGCCTGACTCCCGGCTCCCAGGAAGGAGAGATCCTTCAAGAAGCTGGGAGAACAGAAGTTCAGAGCCCCACCCAGACCCTCCCTAAGGAGCTGCATGGATAGTGGGGGAAGGCCTAGGGTCCTTCAAGCTCCACCAAGGGACCCAACTCACCGGCTTGCCCAGGGGTGTGGCCCGGGGAAGCCCTGGAGATCTGGAGCAAGGCGGCAGAGGGGTGCTGGGGTTACCCAAATCCCGCACCCCCCCTAGGCCTGGCCAAGCAGGCCACCGCCATGGCGTGGGCCTGCCAAACCTCCTCCTGCCTGACTCCCGGCTCCCAGGAAGGAGAGATCCTTCAAGAAGCTGGGAGAACAGAAGTTCAGAGCCCCACCCAGACCCTCCCTAAGGAGCCGCATGGATAGTGGGGGAAGGCCTAGGGTCCTTCAAGCTCCACCAAGGGACCCAACTCACCGGCTTGCCCAGGGGTGTGGCCCGGGGAAGCCCTGGAGATCTGGAGCAAGGCGGCAGAGGGGTGCTGGGGTTACCCAAATCCCGCACCCCCCCTAGGCCTGGCCAAGCAGGCCTCCGGCATGGCGTGGGCCTGCCAAACCTCCTCCTGCCTGACTCCCGGCTCCCAGGAAGGAGAGATCCTTCAAGAAGCTGGGAGAACAGAAGTTCAGAGCCCCACCCAGACCCTCCCTAAGGAGCCGCATGGATAGTGGGGGAAGGCCTAGGGTCCTTCAAGCTCCACCAAGGGACCCAACTCACCGGCTTGCCCAGGGGTGTGGCCCGGGGAAGCCCTGGAGATCTGGAGCAAGGCGGCAGAGGGGTGCTGGGGTTACCCAAATCCCGCACCCCCCCTAGGCCTGGCCAAGCAGGCCACCGGCATGGCGTGGGCCTGCCAAACCTCCTCCTGCCTGACTCCCGGCTCCCAGGAAGGAGAGATCCTTCAAGAAGCTGGGAGAACAGAAGTTCAGAGCCCCACCCAGACCCTCCCTAAGGAGCCGCATGGATAGTGGGGGAAGGCCTAGGGTCCTTCAAGCTCCACCAAGGGACCCAACTCACCGGCTTGCCCAGGGGTGTGGCCCGGGGAAGCCCTGAGATCTGGAGCAAGGCGGCAGAGGGGTGCTGGGGTTACCCAAATCCCGCACCCCCCCCTAGGCCTGGCCAAGCAGGCCACCGGCATGGCGTGGGCCTGCCAAACCTCCTTCTGCCTGACTCCCGGCTCCCAGGAAGGAGAGATCCTTCAAGAAGCTGGGAGAACAGAAGTTCAGAGCCCCACCCAGACCCTCCCTAAGGAGCCGCATGGATAGTGGGGGAAGGCCTAGGGTCCTTCAAGCTCCACCAAGGGACCCAACTCACCGGCTTGCCCAGGGGTGTGGCCCGGGGAAGCCCTGGAGATCTGGAGCAAGGCGGCAGAGGGGTGCTGGGGTTACCCAAATCCCGCACCCCCCCTAGGCCTGGCCAAGCAGGCCACCGGCATGGCGTGGGCCTGCCAAACCTCCTCCTGCCTGACTCCCGGCTCCCAGGAAGGAGAGATCCTTCAAGAAGCTGGGAGAACAGAAGTTCAGAGCCCCACCCAGACCCTCCCTAAGGAGCCGCATGGATAGTGGGGGAAGGCCTAGGGTCCTTCAAGCTCCACCAAGGGACCCAACTCACCGGCTTGCCCAGGGGTGTGGCCCGGGGAAGCCCTGGAGATCTGGAGCAAGGCGGCAGAGGGGTGCTGGGGTTACCCAAATCCCGCACCCCCCCTAGGCCTGGCCAAGCAGGCCTCCGGCATGGCGTGGGCCTGCCAAACCTCCTCCTGCCTGACTCCCGGCTCCCAGGAAGGAGAGATCCTTCAAGAAGCTGGGAGAACAGAAGTTCAGAGCCCCACCCAGACCCTCCCTAAGGAGCCGCATGGATAGTGGGGGAAGGCCTAGGGTCCTTCAAGCTCCACCAAGGGACCCAACTCACCGGCTTGCCCAGGGGTGTGGCCCGGGGAAGCCCTGGAGATCTGGAGCAAGGCGGCAGAGGGGTGCTGGGGTTACCCAAATCCCGCACCCCCCCTAGGCCTGGCCAAGCAGGCCACCGGCATGGCGTGGGCCTGCCAAACCTCCTCCTGCCTGACTCCCGGCTCCCAGGAAGGAGAGATCCTTCAAGAAGCTGGGAGAACAGAAGTTCAGAGCCCCACCCAGACCCTCCCTAAGGAGCCGCATGGATAGTGGGGGAAGGCCTAGGGTCCTTCAAGCTCCACCAAGGGACCCAACTCACCGGCTTGCCCAGGGGTGTGGCCCGGGGAAGCCCTGGAGATCTGGAGCAAGGCGGCAGAGGGGTGCTGGGGTTACCCAAATCCCGCACCCCCCCTAGGCCTGGCCAAGCAGGCCTCCGGCATGGCGTGGGCCTGCCAAACCTCCTCCTGCCTGACTCCCGGCTCCCAGGAAGGAGAGATCCTTCAAGAAGCTGGGAGAACAGAAGTTCAGAGCCCCACCCAGACCCTCCCTAAGGAGCCGCATGGATAGTGGGGGAAGGCCTAGGGTCCTTCAAGCTCCACCAAGGGACCCAACTCACCGGCTTGCCCAGGGGTGTGGCCCGGGGAAGCCCTGGAGATCTGGAGCAAGGCGGCAGAGGGGTGCTGGGGTTACCCAAATCCCGCACCCCCCCTAGGCCTGGCCAAGCAGGCCACCGGCATGGCGTGGGCCTGCCAAACCTCCTCCTGCCTGACTCCCGGCTCCCAGGAAGGAGAGATCCTTCAAGAAGCTGGGAGAACAGAAGTTCAGAGCCCCACCCAGACCCTCCCTAAGGAGCCGCATGGATAGTGGGGGAAGGCCTAGGGTCCTTCAAGCTCCACCAAGGGACCCAACTCACCGGCTTGCCCAGGGGTGTGGCCCGGGGAAGCCCTGGAGATCTGGAGCAAGGCGGCAGAGGGGTGCTGGGGTTACCCAAATCCTGCACCCCCCCTAGGCCTGGCCAAGCAGGCCTCCGGCATGGCGTGGGCCTGCCCTTAATAGGAAAATCTTAATGGCTGATTATGACTTAACATACCAGAGATGTCACTCCTATTATATATTGTACTGACACAACTCCTTTATTCTCTTTTGCATTTCTCAGCTGTTGATATTCCCCCTCCCCATTTATTGGAGATTAAATTCTTTGCAAATAGGGCCTAGTCTTCCTTATAGACAATAAATGCTAACTGTGTTTGCAGGTTGTGTGGATTCCAATTAGCCTGCCCTGCTAATTTAAATCCCAGTGCCTTCAACTGGGGGCTGCTAGCCTATATGGCATTTCAGAACTGAATGTGGAGGTTATGACAAATAGGGCAACAATAAAAGATTTGTGAATGGGACCAGAGAGATAGCATAGAGGTAAGGTGTTTGCCTTGCATGCAGAAGGTCGGTGGTTCGAGCCCCGGCATCCATATGGTCCCCTGAGCCTGCCAGGAGCGATTTCTGAGCATAAAGCCAGGAGTAACCCCTGAGCGCTGCTGTGTGTGACCCAAAAACAAAACAAAAAAAAATGATTTCTGAGTGACAAAAATTAATTCCAAAAAAACAAATTAATTCCAAGTCAATTGCGTCATGAATGTGAGGTGTCATTTGGAGAGCTCACCTTTGTTGTATATTTTAGGTGAAAAGGGGTTGCAAATGGAAAATGTTTTAGCAGGTCTGGCTTAAGTTACACACATTCAGAAAACTTTTATTAGGATAGAAAGCATAAATTACATGGAGTATGTTTTGTAAGGCCTGCATCAAGATTCCTAACTTCTTTTTGTTTGTTTTTTGGGCCACACCCGTTTAATGCTCAGGGGTTACTCACCCGTTTAATGCTTAGGGGTTACTCCTGGCTAAACGCTCAGAAATTGCCCCTGGCTTGGGGGGACCATATGGGAGGCCGGGGGAATCGAACCGCAGTCCTTCCTTGGCTAACGCTTGCAAGGCAGACACCTTACCTCTAGCGCCACCTCGCCAGCCCCAAGATTCCTAACTTCTTGCAGGATGCTCTAAATTGAGGGTTGATGTGGAATCAAAATTTATATGTAAACCTTGCAAGAACAGAAATTAGAGGCTGGACATGCAGGTAGGTGGTAGAGTACTTCCTTTTTGCCTTGCATGGATGAAGACATCAGGTTGAAAACCAGAGTCATTTTACGTGCTTTCATTTTTTTTTGGTAGAATATCTGAGAAAGCAGTTTGAAAAAGTTGACTCTGCTTGCTACTAAGGGATGTTCACACATGCATGTGTGCCTGAAAGGAGAAGAAGCATTCAAGCAAGGACTCGCCCAGAAGCCTGGGGTATGGTTAGTGCCAGTCTTCAGCTGTCAGCTCCAGTCTTCAAGTCTAAATCACTCATTTCCAGGAATCTATATTTCTTGGAGTTACTCCCAATCAACAAATAGAGTGATAGTATAAAAGTCTAGCCTAGAAGTTTCTACACATATTTGGCTTCCTGAGCCCTCTTTACAGAGAAGAAAAAAAAAAGCCGTCTTCTGCATCCTCCTCCAGAAAACTACTTTTCAAAAAGCAAAGAGAAAAGCAAAGCGCAGCTTCTATCTAGATCACACCAGAGCCTACTATCCAGCTCCTAAGTTCCAAAGAGGATGGGCCTACCATCCCCTCTGGCAGGGTATGGTATCATGTGGTGATGTCACTCATTTTGGGATCAATACAATGTTTCACAATTTCTGACCAACACATACTTTCATAGACAACTTTTACGAGTTGAGTTCCCCATAGACTAGTGAAGACTTTTTCAGGCTTGTGACATGCCCCATTGCCCCCTACCTGCTCAGAGGTTTCCTTTCCCAGGTATTACTTCTTAATAAGGCTTTTGCACTGCTGAGTCCTGAGCATTCGCTTCCTGAGCAATAACATCTGCAACAACATGAATTGGAGTTCCTACAAAATTAGTTGAGAGGTGAAGAAATCAGAAAGAATCTGTGTTCCTACAAAGAATGAGTTCTTACAAAGTTAGCTAGGAAGAGAAGAAATCAGAAGAAACTGTAAAAGTAGGTATATAATACAACAGAATGCAATGACTAGTCAACTGGGGTCTTCAACCGAACTGGGTTGTTCAGTTAACAGTAATTAATAGGGAAGTTTGGTTTACATTGAGGTTGTACGTCCTATTTTCAAAAATGACTACAAGGGTTAGAAAAGTAGTATACTATGTAGGGTACTTTTCTTGCAGGCTGCTGAACCAGTTCAATCCCCAGCACCCATATGTGGTTCCTTGAGCCCAGTCAGAAATGGTTACTGAATGTCATTAGTGGTTACTGGGTCAGGAATAAGCCCTGAGTACTGCTGGGTATAAACCTCAACCAAACAAAAACAAAAATGAAAAAAACCTACTACACTGTTAGGATGGAGAATGTCTATATTGCCGTAGACTCTGATATGCTACGATCTTCGTTGGTCTAGGTATAAGAAGGACATGGAGGATATGTTGCAAGGTATTTCATTAAAACAAAATTCTAATTCAATGGAAGGAAAATATTTGTTTATTTTGGTTTAGGATCACAGCTGGTGATGCTCAGGTTCTGCACTCAGGAATCACTCCTGGTAGTGCATGGGGGACCTTAGTGGGGCCCAACCTGCGTTGGTTATGTGCAAGACAAGAACCCTTCAAATGTACTATTATTTTTTGAGTCACACCCAGAGGTTCTCAAGGATTACTTCTAGCTCTGTGCTTAGGGATCTCCTTGTGGTTCTCAGGGTACCATATATGATACAGGAATATGAATAGGGTTCAGCTGCATGCAACGCAAATGTCCTATCTGCTATTCTATTACTCTGGCTTAGAAAGTGGTTTTTATGGTTTGATTATTAAAGTTGAAATTGAACGTCCAATATGAGTCAGCTAATGTCACATAAAGGTTCACCCAATATCCAACACAACCTTTTGATTTGAAAGGGAATTTTCTTATTCACTTTTGAAAGAAGCCACTGTTCTGGAACAGGTATTTGACAGCTGAAGACAAATGGCTGTTTCCTGGCTTTAAGAAACTTAGTATACCATTTATTTGCTCCCATGTAGGAGAAAACACTTCATATATTTCATCACAAAAAACTACTAGAATTCAAGAAGTTGTGGAGTGTGAAGTGAAAATCAGAAAATGAATAAAAATAATTTTTTTTGGCCACATCTGGTTACACTCAGGGCTCTGAACTCAGAAATCGCTCCTGGCAGGCTTGGAGAATCAGATAGGATGCCAGGGATCGAAACTGGGATATACAAAGCATATGTCCTATCTGTTGTGTTATTGCTCCAGCCCCAAGTGAAAATATTTAAAAATAAAACACCTTATAGGGAAACCGGTAGAGTTGCAGAGAAAGCTCAATAAGCTGATTGCATACTTTGCATACAGGAGGCCTACTTGGATTCTGGCACTGCATGATGATCCCTGAATTGGGGGTCACTGAATAATCCTGAGCTGGGAGTCTTCCCTAAGCAAGGTGAGGAACTTTCTATCAAAAAAAAATTCATAGTATAATTAAATATTGAAAGAAACAGCATCCATACTTTGATCAATTGGTCTTACTTTGAAGTTGAAAGTTTAGTAGTGACAGGTAAAGTTTAGTGCCGATAGGTAAAGAAATAAAAGGTCTGAAGAGGTTTTAAGATTGGTAAGGCCAAAAGAAGTGGTGGAGAACATAGGGGTTAAGGACACATACAGAATCAATACCCATTTTATTCATTGGCATGTTATACCATAGCAGAATTAGTTTAATCAATCACACTGTGACCAAGGAAATTTAATTATTTAATGTCAAGTATGAACAGCAACTAGGCAATCACCTAAAACTGAAGTACAGGGTACAGAAATAGAGTGCTTTAAACAGGAAGATTTCATTCAATACAGTACACTGTGGGACAAAGAGGAGTAGAACAAAAGAATGGGAAATCACAGGTGGTGACAATACACTGAGGTACACTGAGGTGAGGAGGCGGCACAACATGACTAAAAGTGGGGTTCCCTGTTGTTGGGAATTTGTGGTAAGTACATGCTGTTTTAGGTCCTGTATAGACATTTACTAATTTACTAATTATTTGAGTGGCCCCAACTGCCTTTACACCTAGGTAATAGTCTGGGTCCTTCTGTTCTGATTCATAACTTATAATTTATGGCCCATTCACTGAGTTAAAGTTTTTACCTCCTAGTTCCCTGCTTAGCAATCTGCTTATGGTAACTTTCCATACTCATAGCATAGTGATTTAGATCAACAGTGAATCAAGACAGAACTTTTTTTTTTTTGGCTTTTGGGCCACACTCAGTGGTACTCAGTGGTTACTCCTGGCTCTGGATTCAGGGGTCATTCCTAGCAGTGCCTGAGAAAATATGGAATGCTGGAAATAGAACTCAGATTGGCTGTGTGCAAGGCAAGTGCCTGACCCACTGTGCTATCACTTTGGCCACAAAATAGAACATTTTTAAGCAGAAAGTCACAGTGTTTAAAAAAATACATAAGGACCACAAACTACCCATATCACATGCACTCCTCTTCCCTCTGCATTGCCTGGGATAGTCTTGATGAGCCCCAAGTAGTGGAGTTGCTGAGCAGTGCCATCTCCTTGGACCCTAATATCGAGCTTTGTGTCCTGGGTTGGTCAAATATTATCAGGAATGGTCCTTGTCCCCCTCAAAACTACTTAGGAAGTCCTGCTCACCTCATCCAGTAAATAAATGGATAACTAAAGTAGACAGGTAAAAACAATCTAAATGTCGTGTGTGTGTGTGTGTGTGTGTGTGTGTGTGTGTGTGTGTGTGTGTGTGTGTGTGTAAAAGGGGACCTGATTCAGAAGGAGAATCTGAAGGTTACAAGAATTAGTGGAAGTGGTATGTGAGCAAAGTTCTCAATGACTTCTGTAGAGCTCTATGGACATCTTTTTTTTGTTTTGTTTTGTTTATTTGTTTTGGGCCATATCCTGTGGCATTCAAGAGTTACTCCTTGTTATGTGCTCAAAGATCACTCGCTTGGGAGACCATATGGGACGCCAGGGATCAAACCCAGGTCCATCCTGGGTCAACTGCATGCAAAGCAAACACCCTACCGCTGTGCTATTGCTCTGTCCTGAGACATCTTTACTTTTTTTGAGAAAGGAGTGTTCATGGTTTGAGTTATTCTAATGAAAGATACCATATTTCAGTCATCAAGGAATAATAAATTCAATCAAGGAAGAATGAAGTAAGACAACTATTCCTATTTTGAAGTTGAAGGGTTGGGAAAGAAGACCATAAATTAGCACACAAATTAGTATTACAAGGGCTCATACGATGTACCAGTAATTCCATTTCTAGAAATTATTCATAATATACTTATTTTTATAAGCATTCACTGCAGTATTTATAATAGTATCTAAGAGGTTTTAACACCGTACTCCTATATCACAGATTAACATACTCATTAAACATTTGCTTCATGGAATGGTAATGGTAAACTTTACATATAATTGTGTATGACACAAATTAGCAAATAGAATAATCTTAAGTTATTTTACAGTAAACAAATGAAAAACAAAATAGGGTAGATGCAAGCAACTATTAATATACTGTTCCTGGCAAGGAGAATCAGAGTGATCACCTTGAAAACATGCATTTGTTTTTGTTTCCTACAGGGAACACTTCAACAAAAGAGCCTTGTTGCTTGCCAGTCTTTCTGGGATTGTTAAAGTACACACTTGTCAAATGAATTTCTCCTTTCTTTTTGATAAGAAACAGAGACAACCTCTTTTCTTAAAACCTGTACTATAGTACAATTGCCTCATCAGTTTGTATATTAGTTTTGTGCACCTGGAAGAGGGTCATTCTTTTTACAAGACTACACTGATAATTATGTAGATTGTCAAGATTGCAACTCCTAGCATGTAGTATGATAGGCTGAATAAATGCATTTTAGCTATTGTATAGTTTTAAAAGGAGTTGGGGCCGGCGAGGTGGCGCTAGAGGTAAGGTGTCTGCCTTGCAAGCGCAAGCCAAGGAAGGACCGCGGTTCGATTCCCCTGTGTCCCATATGGTCCCCCCAAGCCAGGGGCAATTTCTGAGCACTTAGCCAGGAGTAACCCGAGTATCAAATGGGTGTGCCCCCCCCCAAAAAAAAAGAGTTATGGTATGTGGCAGGGGCTTGGAATAGTATAGCAGTTAGGGAGCATGTCTACTGTAAGTGTGACCTGGGCTCAGTCCCTGGTACAACATGGTCCCCTGAAGGCTCCCAATACCACTAAGACTGATCCAAGTTTCCCTGGCACCTCAAGGTCTGAGCAGTACTGCATCTTTGGGTCCTTGTATTGAACTCCTGGCTTGGTTGGCCAGGAATAGAAAATTACTCAGTGGAGCCCCTGGGTTTCCTGGGCAATGCTTGAGAGATCCCCTCTCAAATAAAACAAAAAGCATATTTTATATTATTATTGCTATCAGATCCTCCCAACAAACCTCTGCTTCCCATTTATTGCTTCTGTGCAAACAGAGTATCTGTAAAGCTGTGTGTTGTATACCTTAGATGTGTATGCTGGAGACAGCACACTTTTATTGGGCACCAGGAATCCCAAAGAGCAAAGATGCTTTAGAGCATGAAACTGCACTTGAGCATGAAAGGTGGTGCTGGGGATCACACTCTCAGCTTCATGTTTGCAAGGCAAGAAAGTGCTCTATTGTTGAGTCACCCCATACTCCTGCTACCAGCCCACACAACTTTATACACTAGATAATGCCTTGTCTTTAAATCAAGTCAAGCTCTTTTGCACAAGGTAAGACACATGAACATCCTAGAAGATGAACGTTTAGTTGAAAAAAGGAGTTATTTTTGAAGTTTGAAGCTCCAAGCTCTATAAGGATTCTTTACAAGGCAGTAAGATCCTTAGACTAAATACTAGATTTTCTTTGGTACCAGCCATAACTAATGTGCAAATGGTGTGAAATAGGGTGCACACTGTGGTGCAGCCTTTGGAACATCTCCTTGAACAAATCTCATCACCCTGCTTTGAGCTCATCTACTCATTCTTAGAGTCAATATAAACCATGTTAGCCTAAGGACATGTTCAGTATTTTTCTCGAAGGTTAACTCTGAAGGCTAAGCAGAAGCCAACCGCCTGTAAGGGTAGTTATCTTCCCTTACCCAGAAACTGATAATAGTAAAAGATCCCATTTGTCATGATGAAAATGGGCCAAAGGAGTTTCTGCTAACTTTATCTTACTTGCAATATGCTTATTTATGGATTGAAGGGGAGAAAAATAAAAGCCCAAATGATTCCTTGGCTATTTGATGTATTTGTGCTAGTAAGTTTGAGAGGCTTAAGCCTGAAATTAGTTTCAATCAATGGTTCTAGACACTTACAGAAATTTATTACCTCTATCGGGGCTGGAGAGGCAAAACAGCAGGCAGGGCTGTTTGCACAGTGCTGAAGAGGGTTCAATTTCCAGAATCCCATATGGTCTCCTGAATCCTGTGAAAGATGATTTCAGAGCAAAGAACCAGAAGTAAATTCTTTAATTTTTTTAAAATTTTTGTTTTTGTGCCACACTTGGTGGCATTCTGGGGTTACTCCTTGCAGGCTCAGGGGACCATATGGGATGCTGGGGATTGAATTGGGTTGTCCATGTGCAAGGCAAACATCCTACCCACTGTGCTATCGCTCTGGCCCAGAAATAAGTTCTTAAGAATTCTCATGTGTGGTTCCAAAACCAGGAGGGGGAGGGGGATTTCTCACCTCCAGAATCTAGTTCAAAATCTCTAAGTTTACTGTTTGACAGAACAGAGTGCGAAGGATAAATATTAACAATTGCATCTACTGGTTACTGGTTACTACAATTGAGTTTAGTTAGACATATCTTCTTTTTTTTTGTCGTGTGTGTGTGTGTGTGTGTGTGTGTGTGTGTGTGTGTGTGTTTGTCCCCAGCAGCAGTCAGGGGTTACTTCTGACACTTTGCTCAGAAATTACTGTATTTTCCAAGGTGTAAGATGACTTTTGAAACAAAAAAAAGTCAACCGAAAATCGGGGGTCGTCTTATACGCCAAGTATATCCCGAAAAATGTTTCAATATACCACTAAATGAAAATTGCCTGAATATTGCCACAAAACGAATTTTCCAACTCGATCCTGCACCAATCACTCCACACTGCTCTCTAACTCAGCCAATCCAAGCAGGCTTTTTATGCATGCAAATTAGACAATGTTCTGGACCTGAATCTACACTGTAAAAAGCCAGCTTAGATTGGCCAGAGTCAGAGAGGAAGTCTATTACAGTATAACCTTTGAACCGTTGCTTGTTGTGATTGGCTCACTGTGGTACATAGTTGCAGCACAGGAACGTTCTGTCTGATACAGCGACTATAGGCCTAAACCTATGTTTTAACTGCAAAATTAGCGGGTCGTCTTATACGCCCAGTCGTTTTATACGCTGGCAAATACGGTACTCCTGGTAGCCTCAGGGAACCATCTGGGATGTCAGGGATCAAACCCTGGTCGGTTGTGTGCAAGGCAAAAGCCCTCCCCGCTGTGCTATCGCTCTGGCCTCCTCCCTACCCCGCCTTAATCCCCCCCCCCCCCCCCAGCAGGAGGATTGGAGCATCCAGAGGGGCTCAATGGCTATCTTGCTCTGCTCAGGAATGACCCCTAGTGGTATGGGTCTTGGCTCCTATACTACCTGCCCTGTCCCCTCCATGGAATCTCTTCAGATGGCATTAATCTGTACATTGGATCAATACAATTAGGCTCTGTTCCAAGTGTGGATACTTATATTATAGTTCCTAAAATCCGTCAAAAAAAAAAAAAAAGAAAAAAGGACAGACCAACTCAAAAAACTAAACATTAAACTCCTCTGGCCATAGGAACTCTCATTTTCAGCTGAGAAAACTGGTTCACATAGGTCAAAATCCCCCCAAGTCACGTGGTTTTTATGGAACTCCCAAATAGGGCTGGCTGCACCCCTTTCTTCTTAATTGCATAGTCATGCAGAATTCCATTGTTATCTGACAGAATTCTGATGGCTGGTCCCGTGAGCGACTTGTTCCTGAGGATACCAAAAAAAAAAAAAAAAAAGAAAAAAGGCTGCCAACTTAGGGTGGAAACAAAAATCGAATTCCTAAAAACATGAATACAGACAGTTTAAGGCAGCAGTCTCAAGCATTTCACCCAAGTTTCACTCTGAACTCGATTGTAAGAAGCTCTATTTGTTCATTTGCAGGTGAGAGCAATCTTTCATCCTCCGACCTTGGGCGGAGGGCAGTGCTTGAAGTCACCTGAGCCTGATAAGGTAGGTGTGTCTGACGCAGTATGCTTTTCTTTTTTATAACCAGAATCTTAAAAAAAACAAACAAACAACAACAAAAAAAACCACCATAGAGCTTCTTCTGGAGAGCTGCATGTCTTTCCCTTCTCCCCCTGCCCTCAGTTTAAAGTTACAGTGAAATCTCAGTCAGTTTTCCACATCCCGCCCCCTGAGTGGCTCAAGTGCAACTGACTCTAGGTTATTTTACTTCTTAAAGCAGAACTTAGGGTTACAAATACTAGATTTTTCAGGACTTTCGAAAGAATTCCTTACTCTACTGCCACATGGGGCATTTCTGTACTGCCACATGGCAGTAGAGTAAGGAATTCTTTCAAAAGCCCAAGAGAAATCTGTCTGTCTATCTATCTATCTATCTATCTATCTATCTATCTATCTATCTATCTATCTATCTATCTATCTATCATCTGCCTGCCATATACATTATATATATATATATATATAAAATATATGGCAGTAGAGTAAGGAATTCTTTCAAAAGCCCTGAGAAAACTATCTGCCATATATGTCAATAGAGTTAAGGAATTCTTTCAAAAGACCTAACTGAGTCAAAGCAGCTTTAAGAAGTGATCCGCATCCGAGTGTTTTGAGTCCCCAAACTTTTTCTTTGGAGGTGAGCGCGCCCATCCATCATCCCCCCCCTAAAAAAACAAAAACAAAACTCCAAGGACGACCTCCCCACCCCAAACCTCCAAGGCGTCTATGATGCAAAAAATATAGGCCGCCAGGGTCTGCTTTGGCAGTTTCTGGTGCTTTAAGACGGGCTGGGCGGGCCCCCCAATCCCAGCTCCGTCAGTCAGCTCCGAAGCAGGGCTGGCTCCTTCCTCCACTTCCCCACGCGGCCCGGGGTGCGGAACCAAGCGGGAGGAACCTCTCCGGAGCGGGACGTGAGGCGCCGCGGGCTGCCACGCCTCCCACGTTCTCCAACGCGGCCTCACCTACCGAGGCAGGGCAGGGGCGGGGACGCCGGGCGCTCGGGACACTCGCTCTTACTTAGCGCGCGAGCCCCGCTCCCTTTGGACCCACCCAGAAGCCGAACGGGAGCACCAAACTCCAGCCGGCGTTGCCTCAGCGACTTGGGCGTCCTCCCCTCAGCCCCCCCCCCCCCCCCAATCTCCCGGGCTCGCTCTTCCGCCTGCGCCGCGCTGCGTGCGGCCCCGGCCCCCGCCCCGCCCCTATCGCTCAGCCTCAGCCTCAAGCCACAGCCTCAGCCTAAGCCGCTCCCGCGCTTCTCCTCCGCGGCCCGCAGAGGCCCTGCCTTTTATGACGCGCCTCCGCCAATGAGCGTGCGTCTTCTCTTCGTCCCGCCCCCGTCTCGGCCAATCGCCGCGCGGCCCTGCTTGTGTCATCTTCGGCTCTTCGGCTGCTCTCGGCTCTTTCCGTCGCTGAGGGCTCTTTTTTTTTTTTTTTTCTTCTTCTACAGGGGTTGCTCGTTCGCTCGCTCGCTCGCTCGCAGCCAGCCAGAGACGCTGCTGCCTTTTTTTTTTTTCCGGGTTCGGAGCCGTTCCGGATGCTTTAGGCTGCCGGATGTCTCATCTCCGGATAACTGAGGCGTTTCTGTACATGGATTATCTGGTAGGTGTGGGGTGGCGCCCCTCGGACCGGTCCGTGCCTAGGATCTCCCCAAGCCCTAGACCTTCGGGGAGCAGCAGCAGCAAGCAAGCAAGCAAGCAAGCAAGCTAGCAGCAGCCTTGCTTGCTTGCTTGCTTGCTTGCTTTGGGATGGGATGTCTTCTTTTTTGGGGAAGGGTTCTTTTTCTCCTCCAGGCCAGCTCCCACTGCTGTGCTGGGACTCCGTGGGGGTAGGGGGAGGTGGAAGTGACAGGTAAAAAGGTGAGGTGAGGCGAGGCGAGGGGCGCCCTTTGGGGGGCTGCGGGAAGGGATGGGGCACGGGGTCCCTGCCTGCAGAAGCGCGTCTTTCTCCGTGCAACCGGAGCACGACTTTTCTTGCACGCTCCTTCCCTCCCTCCTTCCCTCCCTCCCTTGTGAGCACAACTCCCAGGTTACTATTAAAGAGCCATAACCAGAATGGCTTACTAAGTAGCCCGGCAGCCCCGGTCATTTGGTTGTTATTAGATCTCTAAAGCTCTGACCTCGGTCTCGGCGAGGCTGGAAAATGAAGCCCATTACCCTCCAGTAAGTCAAGTCGCTAGGACTAAAACTGCCTCCCTTTCCTCCCCACAACTGGACTGGGTTAGGTAGGGGGCAGGCTTGGCCCTCCCTATGGTTCCTCTCTCTCTCTCTTTCTCCTGGGGTGCATGGCACTTTATTTTACCCTGGACTCGGATTGGATCCCAGTTTAAGCTTTATTTATTTATTTATTTATTTATTTATTTATTTATTTATTTATTTATTTATTTATTTATTTTAGGCCAGCCTTGTGCCTAGAAGTTTAGGTGGGAAAAGTGTCAGCATAATGTTGGGAATGGAACCTTTTTTTTTTTTTTTTTTTTGTAATTGAAAAATAAAAAGGGAGTTGCATTTATGGAATGATATCAACCCCATGTATTGTTTCAGACATGATATTTAGACGCAGCTGGGGAAACCGTTTTGTTTTGAGGCGCGGGAAGGGGAAATAAAGGAGGGGGGTCTGCCTTAATGCTGGGTGTTGTTCCAGTCAATTCTATCGCTCACTGTTCTTAACCAGTGTCGGCCCGAACCGCTATGTGACAATGCGGAGTGGAAGCTGATGGCAAAAAAAAAAACAAAAAAAACAAAAAAAACAAAAGCATTGATTCCATTCTCCTGACATCTTTTTTAGCAGTCGGCTTTCGATTGCAGATCGGCCTGGCAGAAATTTGCCAGTGACTTCTAGGAATTACATTTAAGAAAAAAACCTGGATGGGGTCATGATCAAGAACTGCTAGACCAGGACTGGCTTTGTTATCTTGTTTTGGGGTTAACTTTAGGTGAGGGAATCTGAAGCTTCCTAGGTTGGGTGATCGGTGGTGATTGTAGGTAATGCATGTTCTTGTGAATGCAACAGAGTCCAAAATGCTGAGTTTAAATTTTATTCTTTTCTTGATCTCAGAATATCTTTGTCATAGAGGGATGATATCCGCATACAATTCAAGAGCTGCCTTGCTTTGGGTTAGGTATCTAATGTATCTGATTATGAAAAATTTAAAATGCAAAGGGTTAATTAAGCATTGCTAAATGTTGCTCAGATATTATTCTTAAAATGGAATAATTCTTGAATTTGTAGCTTATCTTATACAAATACAATAAGATGGTTTTTCTTGTAGATGCCCAATTAAAGCAATGCTTGTTGAGGGTAATTACCGCACAGGAAGGGATGGAGTTACCTAGACTGTTGATAGTTGGTGGTGGATTCTAAAGAGAATGTCAAGTGGTTTTGATCATTATATTATTTTCTGTGTTTACTGGGTATGTTTTAAATTTGCAAGTTGCATCATAGAACTTTTTTGAAATGCCAAATCCATCAAAATATTTAGTAAAAAGAATGGAAAATGGTTAATTTTTTTGATGGAGAAACTAAGGGTGCGTGGATGTTTGTTATGCTTTAGGTTACCCTGAAAGCATTTTAATATACTTATTTTTTCTTTATTGAGGTTGGTGTGGGTAATTGAACCCAGGACTTCATATGTACATGTGAATAATACACTCTGCTACTTGGCTAAGGGATATTAGTTACTTTGTATCAAAAATCACTGGGCCTCCAACTTGATGTGATCTGTTTATTTTACTTGAGCCTGCATAATCTACTTTTGCTTTCAAATAAAAATACCCATTATTTTTTTCAGTCTAAAGTGTTGTAAATTATTTTTTAGACAGTTTCCCACTAGAGCTTTGTCATATGCATCTAAGAAAAATATGAAACCTGTATAGCTTTGCAATCCTCTGTAAAGCATCTTTATTAAAATAAAATCACAAATACAGGGGTATATGTAGATCAGAGGGGTAGAGAATATGCAGGAGGCTTTAAATATCAACATGAGTCTCTTTCTTCCCTCCCTCAGCACTACTAGGTATGGTCCTGAGCAAAAAGAAAAAGGAAATTTGGAAGTTCACTGAGAAAGTTCTGTGTAGAGAGGTTAATACTACAGGTAGGGTGCTTGCTTTGCAGACAGTCCACCCAGGTTTGGTGAGCAGCACCCTAGATGGCCCTTTGAGTGTGGTGAGTGAACCCAGAACACTAAGCCAGGAGTAAGCTCCAAACACCCCTGGGTATAGCCCCAAACAAAACACCCTCTCCCCCCTCATACATGCAGAAGTCCTATGCCACTTACTGGCTAATGACTGGCAGGCAAAAAATCTTTTGTCATTTTTCAACAGTGTGCCCTATATTCTATGTAAAAAAGTTTAAGAAAAAAAATTGTTTTGGGGGCTTGTTTAGTGACACCAGGCTATGCTTGGAGGTTACTTCTTGTCATTGCACTTAGAAATTACTTCTGGCAATGTGTGTGGGACCATATGGGATGCCAGTGTCAACTGTGTGTAAGGCAACCCCCCACTAAAGAATCTGCTGTACTTGCTTCGACCTCTGAAGCTGAACTTTCGATAATTTTTGGGGAGTAGGGATGTTCCAGGCCATACCTAGTAGTGCTCAGGATTTACTGATGGCTCAGAGCTTAGGGATTACTCTAGACCCCATGCTCATGTGCTGTTCAGGATCAAACCTGTATTAACCACATGCAAGGAAAATGTCCTTCCTACTGTACTTTCTCTCTGGCTCTGAAACTGGACTAGAAGTGGTGCTCTTTTGAACTTACCCTATGTGTGTCATTCCTTTCTTCTTGCCTTCCAGATTGACTTGTTTGCTTATTTATGTTTGCATAATTGATATATGGTGTTTATTAAAAACCAATTACTGAAAATCAAAGTCAATTTTATTGATCGTGCCTGGGATCTTACTTATTTTATTCTTGCTTGATTGTGTGGGTGTGGGGAGAGATGCTCCCAAGCTGTGTTTCAGGCTACATCCTGCTCTCATTGACCCTATAGTGCCTCTGGGACAGTTCAGTGTTTGGTCTGGGCCACCTGGTGCTATAGCTATAGCTGACCGGGCTATACCCACTGGTGCTCAGGGATGGAATTTGGGCCTCCTCATGCCAGGTATGTACTCCCACCCTTTGACTTACCTCCCTCACCCTGGGATCTTATTTTTAAAATTAATCTCTTTCTCAAATTCTTTTACTTTCAGGAAAAAAAAAACCCAAAACACCAGTCTTCAAACCAAAAAAATATAGTCCTTTTGAGTTTGGCTTCAGATTTTGCTATGATATTAGGTGAAATGCTCTCTGCACACTTGGCAGAAATAATGGTGTGCACCGTCTCTTCATAATTTTTTTGATTTGGTGTTTCATTCTCTCATTGCTGATGGAAGCTGGAAGAATGAGCTATGTGAGTGTGTATTGTTCATTGTTTTTTGGACTGAATGTCTTCGAGTACTTTTTTTTTTTTTACAATTTGGAGGAAAGTGAAAAGGTGGGGCTGCTGTTTTATTTTTTAAATAATATTGTGCTAATAAAGCAGATAAAAAAAGCTCTTTGATCTTAAAAGTTGTTGATGAGGTTGTTATTATTGTTTTTGGTGCCAAGGAATGAAAAAGGGCCTCGTATATGCTTTTACACACATCAGTACAGAACTATATCTACCCCAGCTGAGAATTTCTACTTATTTATTTGTTTGTTTTGTTTTTATTTGAGCCATACCCTGCTGTGTTCAGGCCTGCACTCAGGGATCACTCATATCAGGGCTCAATTGACCATAGGGATTGAACCCAGAAACTGTGGTGCTATCTTTCTTTTCTCAGCTGGGCTTCTTTTTTTTTTTTTTTTTTTTTGGTTTTTGGGCCACACCCGGCGGTGCTCAGGGGTTACTCCTGGCTGTCTGCTCAGAAATAGCTCCTGGCAGGCATGGGCACGGGGGACCATATGGGACACCGGGATTCGAACCAACCACCTTTGGTCCTGAATCGGCTGCTTGCAAGGCAAACGCCACTGTGCTATCTCTCCAGGCCCTCAGCTGGGCTTCTTATCTGAAGAGACAACTTAATTTACAAGAAAGGTTCTCAATTAGTGGTGACAAATAAGGAAGCATGGGGAATAGTACCTTAATATTCAAGTCAGATTTTAAAGTTGATATCAAGGAAATGGTGGTGATTCGTTTATGCTACGTAATTGTACCACATAAGGGTTTGATTTGGTGCCTGGCACCTAGTAGGACTCAATATTAATTTGTTGAATTAAATGAATAGGAGATAGATGGCGCAGTCTGTTTTTCTCACTAACTTCTGAAATTGAGACATGATAAAATCTGTTTGGATTAGGTGTTTTGTTCTGGGGAATGTAAAATGTGTCCCTTTTAACTTGAAGTTGATCAAGATATAATTTGTTTTGTTTCTCTGGCAATTTAAATAGACATCCCGGGTTTTCCAGTTCGGGATATCTTCTGAGGAGCCTTATTTCCTGCTCCTGTTTTTCTGAGGTATTGCTGTCCCCTTTTGCAGTTTGCTGCTGAACCCAATAGGCAATGTCAGCATCTTCCTCTCTTTTGACAGGAAGTCCAGAGGATACAATATGCAGAGCTTTGTGAATAAAGTAGGGGAACAGCCACATGTTCTAAAGAAAAATCATGTCCACCAGGATTCCATTCCTTTCTGTCCTGACTCTTGAGTACTGATTGGTCTTCATTGCTTCCTTTCTCCCAATTGACATAGGAACAACAAGATGATTTGTGAGCGGGACATTGCTTTTCAGATATGAAATAATGTATCATATTTTGCAGCTGATTATACTTCCTGTATAATATTAAATATGCAGTGTTATTATGCGGTGTCTCCTTAGTATGATGCTCAGGGTACCAAACTTGGTGCTTTTGTACTTGCTCCAGCCCTCTGAGCCACCTTCACAATGGCTCTGGGCTGTCTTTATTTACTTCTTTTATTAATTTGTTTGTTTGTGTCATACCTGGTTATACTCAGGGTTTACTCTTGGTTCTGCGCTCAGGAATTATTCCTGGTGATCTCAGGGACCATATGGAATATGAGGGATGGAACCTAGGTAGTCCATGTTCCATGTAAGAGGTATAATGTGACTCTAGCACCAGGACTACCTTTTACACAATGTTATGGGTTCGAGAGGTAGTACAGGGATTAAGGCACTTATTGTGCATGTATCCAAATCTGATTTGAATCTTTCCCCATAATTCCCTGCCCCTAAGTGCCAAAAAATAATGAACACCTCCCCAACCCCCAAAACAACTATTGTCAGTGTATGGAACTTCGGAGTCGTAATCAGCAAACAGGAGGTTTGAAGACTCTAAATAAAGCCATCATTCCATTCAGCAAATAATCATGGACCTGTTCCTTTGTGCATTACCCTGATGCTATGGGGGTCATCCTCCTGCAGGAATCTCCTCTCTAGAGGACCAGCAGGCATGTGGCTCTGTAGGAACCTGTGGCAAGGCAGACTGAATAAGGCAGATAGGGAGGGCCAGTTTCTGTTAATACTTTGTGCTCTTTTCTTATCTGTGTTTTGTTGGTGATGTTGGTAATTTTTCAACTAGAAAAATGTGACAATTAGAAGTACTTGATTAACCTCTAATCCTAATTCCTCATTCATGATCATTTTATTTTAATGTGTGCTTGAGAATTAACAAGACTAGGTCTCTAAATTTCACTCTTGTATAGGTTGGTAAACTTGGCCTAGATTCTTTTTTGGTTTTTGGGTCACACCTGGTAGCACTCAGGGTTTACTCCTAGCTCTACACTCAGAAATCACTCCTAGCAGGTATGGGGGACCATAGGGGATGCCAAGATTCAAAGCACTGTCCATCCTAGATCAGCTTTGTGGAAAGCAAATGCACTACCACTGTGCTATCTCTTCGGCTTCTGACATAGATTCTTGGTCACAGGGTATACCTATCTTTGTAAAAATTTTGTCATCACAGTAGCATTTTTTTACTAAAGCTAGGATATGGAATCAATCCAGGTGTCCACAGATGATGGATAATAAAGGTGTGATGTATACATGATCTATTATAAATATATATCAATTATATCTATCATATGTTATGCAGCTACAAAGAGATGAAATCACACTATTTGCAATTACTTGCATGGAACTGGAGACTATTGTGAATAAAATGAGTATGTAAGGTGGGGGAAATACCTAAATTACTGTGGATCCTAGATTATAGAAGTGAAGATGAAGAAGGAAAGAAATCAAAGTAGGAAGTTAGAAGAGGCAGATGGGTGGTAATGGGCAGGGCCTTGGGCATCTAAGTGGTATAAAGGTGAGATATATATCAAAGCCACAGAGACAGCAGCACTGTAAGAATGACACCAAACTACAACAACCAGAATTTAAAAATGTGCTTATCAAGGAGGCAAGATGGGGGTGGGGGTTGGGAGGGAACCAGGGGACATTGGTGGAGGAAAGTTGGTGGGTATTTGGAACATTGTATGCCCGAAACTATATTAATAACTTTGTAAAACATGGGTACCTTAATGAGAAAAAAAAGTGTTGTCAGAATATATAGACTGGCACACAGCACCACTGCTTGTAGGCCTGGGACTGTAGCTCATCAGTAGATCACACCTCTTGTCCATGAGGTCGCAGATCCACTGCCCACTCCACACCACAGTCACCATCTGCAGTGAAACAACTCATTAATTCACCTATGGGCCATAATCATGACCCAGGAAACATGCACTAAAATGAGAGTCATTAAATCTTAAAAAAATCCTTTTAGCAATGTGATATCTCTGTAGTAGAGCTCATGCCTAGTCTATGTGAGACTTGGGATTGATCCCAGCACTACATGCTTACACCACCTTCCCACTTTGGTGGTGATGATTCCCTATCTCTAATCACTGAGCCACTGACTAGGTATGCATCAGGAGTAACCTTGGGCCATCCAGTACCATTGGGAACCTAGAAAAAAATTATGTACTTTTTTGGTATGTATGTATTTGTGTCTGATTTAATGCTTTAGTCCTTTTATTTTCCTTTTGGTTTTTGAGTGACTCTGGTGGTGCTTGGGACTTACTTTTGGTTCTATGCTCAGTGATAACTCTTGGCAGTGTTCAGGGGATCATTTGGAATGCTGGAGATCGAACCCAGGTCAGCATCTTGCAAGGTAAATGCCCTATCTACTGTACTATTGTCCTAGGGTCTTGTCCCCCCCATTTTTTTCAAAGGAAAAAAAAAAACCTCTGGGTTTTGTGTCTCTCTTTTCAAAAAGTTGTTATTTTTGTGTTTATTAAATTCCCTTCCAAATGCCCTTCTTGGTGATAGCCCTATGATATCCAGCTTGCGTCTTGCTGTGGAGTTCCACATTTCTACTTGGGGTGCTTTCCAGGTGTGCTCTTTAGTTGAGGTTTAGATTGTGGTTGCCCAGGCTTGTGCTTCTTGACCATGGCATTTGCAGGTTGTATAGTTGTAAGCTCACTCCCCATGGTGATGCTCACTGACCCCTAACTATCAAGTGGCCAGAAACTGCTCAGCCTGTTGGAATTGCAGAGGGCAGAGCTACTGGGCTCAGAGCTGGCAACATCGTGATCCTCACCTGTAGACACCAGAGATTTGAACTTGCAGTCATATGCTTGCCAGGGAGGCATTTTAAGCCACTGTGCTACTTGTAAAAATTGTCCAGAAGTGTGTTATTTTTAACCCAAGTAAGTGCCTTGCAATTCTAGCACTTGTATGTTCTAACTCTGCTTAAATAGGCATCATAGGAATAACTTTCATTTGAAAAAAATTTTATTATAACTCCACAATTTACCAAGTTGCTCATAATACAGTCATTTCAGGCATTAAATATTCAAACACCAATTCTACACCAGTGTGATCTTCCCTATACTAGTGTAGTGACTTCAGTGTCTCACCCACTACTATAGCTTGTCTCCTTGCAGGTATGAGTAAATTTAATTCATATTTTTGCTACAACACAAAGGCCAATGGAATGATCAAAACTTCGATCAACAAGGGCCATTTGAAATAATTGTTTTATCTTGCTAAAGTCAGTGTCTAAGGATTTTTACTGAGTTGTGGTTGGTACTAGTTGAACCTTCTGTGTTACTGTTTAGTTCACTGAGCTTGGTAGATTACTATGTAACTTTCCCAGCTGATTTCTTTGGATTCTACAGGGCTGACACTCCTATGAAATATTGGGTTGTTAATAGTCTTGCATTCCAGGAATCAATCACATTTTTAGTCTTAACTAAAATAGGATAAGCCACAGACATATTCTTTTGTTAATAATTCATAAGATAAAAATAAGGGGCTAGAAATAAAACAGTGGTGATCCAGGTTTGATTCCTGCCACTTCATGGTTTCCCTAGCACCTTGGGGGTGGTCTGAGACATTGCCTGCACTGCATGACCTGAGTAACTTGCTTTTCTTGGGCCCTTGCACTGAACTACTGGCCCAGTTGGCAGAGAATTTCAGGTTTACTCTCCCCCCCTCAGGCCAGTCTCTAGCACCCTTGGGAATATCCCACTTCCCCTCCCCTAAAAACTAATGTGAACACTCTAATATTAAAACTCAGCAGTTCTAATGGCACAAAAGTTTTAAGAAGTTTCACACTGCTGGGTGAGAAATTTGATCATGGAGGTGTTACTCTAGTCCTGTGATGTGAATCTGAGGAGGCAAAGGGATGCAGTTGGTGCTGTCTAGGAACTTGCATTCTGATATCTCGTTGAAGCCATAGACTTACTGGCATGTTTGGGGTTGGGGGAAGTGGAGCCTGGGTGTTGGAAGGGAAAGGGCAGTGTTGGTGGAATACTTAGTGTGTGCCAAGGTTGTGGTCCCTTGAGTATGGCAGAAAGCCTAAGTTCATGCAGTGAACAGGCAGTAGAGTAGTTAATGTGAACCCAGAGGGTGCCCCTGCCACCTCCCTCCCCACTGCCTTCCTTCCAGCTGGGATGCAGGTACCATGTTGACAGTGTAGTTGGTATAAATACACTGTAGCTTCCTGAGTGAAGGAGCAAGGAAGAGTGCACCCTGGCCATGTTAGAGAAAAGGAGTTGCCTGTAGATGAGCTAATGTCCCTGTGTAGCACAGATGTTTGGACAAAGCAGAACAGAAAAAAATGCCATGTTGAGCCTTTCTCCCTGCAGCATGCCAACCATGGGCACCCAGGTGACCTTCTGCAACTAAAATTTTATCAGGTGACCACTTGAGTGTTTCTAGGTTCCCCTGTCCCTGCCCTTACTCCACAGGTCCCTGAAGGGACATGGCCCTGTCTGCATAACCCTGTTTCCTTTTTGAGGAGACACTGAGGCTATTTGTGAGGTTATTTGAAGGTGGCTGCTTTCCTGTACCTGTGCTGCCTGAGACGTGGCACTGTCGCCAGCAGCCACGAAACTCCAGGTCACCTTGTGCTTGTGGATTTCAGTGGGACAAGATCTTCTAATGAATCCATTATGGTGTTTGCCTCGGAGGTAGATCGACAAGAAGATTTGGGTTTGGAGCGATAGTACAGTAGGAAGGACACATGCTTAGCATGCGATCAAACCCGATTTGATCCTCACCACATCATATGGTCCCCAGGCCCTACAAGAAGTGATTTCTGAGCACAGGAATAAGCCCTGAGCACTACATTGAGTGTGAACCAAAGGAACAAAAAACAAACAGAAAGTAAGAAGAGGCGATTTTAAGGGACTATCTGCAAAGTGCTCAAGTATTAGTGCTTGGAAGACTATATATGGTAGTGAGGAGTGAACCAGGAATCGAACCATTATTGCTCACATACAGGGCAAGCACCTGTGCTATTTCTGCCACCCCACCCGTTTTATATAATGCCCTGTAATCATTATCCTGAAATTTTTAATGTTTTGTGTTTTTGTTTTTGGGTCACACCTGGTGGTGCTCAGAGGTTACTCTTGGCTCTGTGTTCAGAAATCGCTCCTGGCAGGCTCAGGGGACCATATGGAGATGCTGGAATTCAAATTACCGTCTGTCCTGGGTTCACTATGTGCAAGGCAAATGCCCTACCACTGAACTATCTCTCTGGTCCCAGAAATTTTTAATTTTTAATAAGCTAAACACCTGAAGTTATCTGGAATGACTCTAGAATATGGCCTTTACCTGAATCTGTACTTTGTGTAGGGTCCCAGGGAGCCAAATCTGGTGGCCTTTTCTTATATTCATGTTTAGGGGTTACTCCTGGCTGTGATTGGGGACATGAGAGCATGTGGTGCTGGGCTTCTTCATGCAAAGCAGGTACTCAGTCTTTGAGCTATCTCCATAGGCCATATATTACATTTTATCCTTAGAATCAGTAAACAAGGAACTAAATAAGGTGCCAGGTTCAGTGCTTAGTCTTTGGGCTATCTCTACAGGCCTTATATCACATTTTATCCTTAGAATCAATAAAGAAGGTGCCAGGTTCAGTGCAAAGTTTATTCCTATTACCCCTAACAATCCTGTTGACCTGCTTGCAGAATACTCGCTGACTGAGAAAAGGTTACTGGCTGGAGAGACAGAACAGTCAGCAGGCACTCGCCTTGCATACTGCCAACCCAGGTTTGATTTATATGGTTTCCTGTGCATCACCAGGAGTGGTCTCTGAACACAAAGCTAGGAGTAAGCCCTGAGCAGTGCCAGGGTGGTCCAGCCCTGGAAGTAAGGAAGAAAGGGGGGCCGGAGTGGTAGTACAGTGGTAGGGTGTTTGTCTTGCATGCGATTCACCCAGGATGGTTCCATCCCTGGCATCCCATATGGTCCCCTGAGCCTGCCAGGAGCAATATCTGAGTGCAGAGTCAGGAGTAACCCCTGAGAGCTGCCAGGTGTGACCCCAAAACAAAAAACATAAAAAGAAGAAAGGAGGGAGTGGGAGAGAGGAGGGAGTGACTATATGTGTCAAGAGAGAAAGAAAGAAAAAAAAGAAAGGAAAGAAGGAAGTTAGTTGCTTTTGGCATTAGGAGCTTGTCTTCAATATGTTTAAACCTAGCAGATTCCTTGCCTTCATTTATAAATTTTATGCTGCATAGTTGTTGAGAAGATAAATAGGGGTGGTCACAGTGCTGGAAATTGTGGAATCACTTGATTGCTGTTGTCACTTAGTTAAAGGCACTCTACCCTGCCTGCACCCCAGGCTCTCTGAAAGTAGAATTCACCTATTTGTATGATTGATGGGCGATTTTTGGAGTCTGAAAATGTTCACAACTTTCCCTTATAAATTTATAATACTAATGTTCCCAGATTAACACTCCTCCTTCTCCCCACAAAAAGTCATCTATCAAGTCATACCAGATGGGGATGTTCTACTTTTAGACCATTGGGATGCCTGTACTTGGGAGAAGCCCTTCCAGAGCTGAGCTGCAGCGGGGGCGCTGTGTGGATTTGCACCTGCAAGTGAGAATTTCAGCAGCACTGATTCTGCTTTCATTTGTTTACCTGCTGTCTCCTTTATTCTTTGGCATAAATGCTGGGGTCTGTGCTTTGGCTAAGAGCCAAACACACCTACATGATTATGGTCGTAGCTAACCATTTGAAAAGTAGGATTTGTCGGACAAACTCATTTATCAGATTCCTTTGTACCGAGAGTTACTATGAACATTTTTGACCTCTGGACTGCTGCTTTCAGGTCTCCATCCTTCTAAGACTCATTCATTGGGCTGTTTCTAGAATCTGGGGAGGCTGGATGTAACTCTGTGGCTCAGTTTGTTGGACAAAGCGAGGGATGAAAGTCCACTTCTGATCAACCTGAACCTGGAGTCAGAGGTCCAAAACAATTGTAATTCCCTCAGACTATTTTGGGGGGGAGGGCCACACCCAGTGATGCTCAGGGGTTACTCCTGGCTCTGCACTCAGAAATCGCTCCTGGCTCGGGAGACCATATAGGATGTCGTATCGAACCCAGGTCTGTCCTGGGTCAGCTGCATGCAAGGCAAACACTCTACCATTGTGCTATCGCTTCAGCCGCAAACTTTTTTTTTTTTCAAAACAAGTGTTCTGAAAGTAAATATTCAGAAAAGTACATACTTTCCTGTACCTTCCTCCAAAATTAGACAGTTACCTTTTTGCCATTTTCTTTTTAGACCTCAGGGGCTCAGCTGGGGAGATGGCTCTCAGAACTGGCTCTAGGTTTTCATGCAAGAGGCCCAGGGTTGATACTACATTGGCTCCCAAGCACTGCCAATAACCACTCATAAGCAGCAAATCTGGAGAACCTGAGCACCTTCTGCTGGGTGTGACCCCTATCCAATGATAACCAGAACAACTACAATAATTCTATTGCTTGTTCTTAAAATAATAAAGACTAAGTTTGCTGCTCTGCTCCTCTCTCTCAACCCACCCCTATTCGGTGGTGACAAAGTTAGGGGCATCTCTCACGTATATTCTGCATTTTCACTTGCTGGTATAGATAATACATAGTATTTTATGTGTGGTAAAGTTTATGGAATTGTAATCTTTTACAATCTTTAAGCGCTCTTTTAAAATCTTTCAAGCAATTAACTTTTAAGAAACTTGATTTCTCTAATTTTTTAAGTTGATAAATGCTCCATTAGGTCAGTGAGTAGGTAATTTTTTTTGCTTATTCTTGCATGGAGATGTGAACCATTTCTACTTTGTGTCTTTAGATTTTATTTGTGAAAAGCTCTTGGTAGATAATAGGTGCTGGCTTGAGGCATGGCTGTATGTGTGTTTACTTATTTTTACAACTATTCTATGAGTCATGTAAAATGTTTAATAAAATTTTATGTATACTTTAGTTTTTCTTTTGATTCATCAGTTTCTTTTAGGGTCTGCAGATTTTTTTAATCATATGGATGTGAATACACATATATGATTATATATGCATATATGTTCTTGCCTACTTAAGGACTGAGATTATCTTGGTATCATGTTTACCATTCACCTAAAAGCTCAGTGATGCGATCTGGAAAATGCAGCCAACCACAATGGAAAAAACCCTGTATCTGTAATTTAGCAGCCCTCAGAGAGAACCAGTGAGTGTTTGTCAACCTTGCGTCATGGTGACACAGAGTTTTATAACCTGCTTCTTAAACTTGTGAACATTTAAGATTTGAGTTCCTTTTCTACAGTACTGATTTTATGCATCATGAGTCTTATTTTAGAAAGGGATTGCATTGCCAAGACAGTTTGGAAGTGGGCTCAAAAAAGAATTCAACATGTTTCTTTTTTTTAACTAACAGTGAAGAATATATAAATTACTGCATGCAGTGGTTTTCATTCTTGGGAATATGTTTTTTGCTTTCTAATCAAGCTCCAAAGTTACCTGCATCTTAAAGTTATTGTTACTTATTAAAGAAATTAAATATTTGCAGGGCCAAAGGATGTGACTTAGTGGTAGGCTGCCTCCCTTATATATGTGAGGTCCTAGGTTCAACCTCCAGCCTCCCCACCCACATTAATATTTGTAAAGTACTTATAACTTAGTTTAGTCATAATCAACACTGTTCATTAAGTCTAATTTTGGTTATAATTGCTGGGATGATAATTAATATTTAGAATAAATTCTGTTGTTTTAGTCTTGTTTGGGTGGGAACACCCAATGATGCTCAGGAGCTACTCCTGGCTCTGTGCTTAGGGATCACTCTTGGTAGTACATGAGGGACACAGGTGGTGGCGGGGATCAAATAGGGATCAGCCACATACCAGGCAAACACCTTTCCCTCAAACTATGTAGTAGAAAAACATTCCTGTTTTTCTGTTTGCTTGTTTGTTTTATTGTAGTGTTGGCCATGAACCCCCGGCTTCTCAGGGCAAGGCATGTATGTACCTTGATAAATAATTCCTGTTTTATAGTGAGAAAACTGAGGGTCAGGAAGAATTGAGTAATCCCAACTACTTAAGCTGTTTGGAGGGCTGGTGACTCATTCATAATCTTAAACTGGACATATCTTTATTATTATGCTAGAGAAAAGGAACATTGATTTTCCCTGTTATTCAATGGATTATTTGCAAGATATAAGGAGTTTCCTAAATCCAGGGTCCATAGCAAAATGGGAAAATTGAGAGGATTGGACAGGTGATTACATATTTAGTTTAAACTTAAAACATTTGTGATAATATCTCTGTTTTTAACATGTCTCTAATTTTTTTAGAGAATACAACACCTGTTTTCAAAAGATAGTCCATGACTGTGTTTTCTCTCTCAAAGCTTTATTACCTGGTAGACTAAAGAGATGACAGTTCTGTATTAGACATAAGGTTTATTTGATGTACTTAGTATTTATTTACTTCTAAAACCCCAGACACCAAAAACCTAACAAAATTAGTCCAGTAGCACAATTTCTTTGCCCTCTTCAGATCATGTCCAAGCTCTATGATGATTAGCGCTAATAAAGACATCCGACATTACAAAATCCTTTTTGAAAAACATCACAGGAATTCTATGCTGCCTGGTAGAAGAGCTCATATGACTCTTTAATAACACTAACAGAAGAGGCAAGTGCAGATGAAATGTCCTTGAACCTCCTTGTGGGGACATTTTATTATATGTAGTAGTAAATAATTTTTGAGAACACATATATTCTTTTTTTTTTTAATTAAGTCTCCATGATTTACGAAGTTACTCGCAGTTGAGTTTGAGACAGTGGTCTAGCACCAGTCCCACCACCAATGTCCACTTCCCTCCACCAGTGTCCCTAGTTTCCCTCTACCTTTTTGACAGTGTGAAGTTTGATCTTTGCTTTCAGAGTTATTGACTCTAAGGCTTGTGTATAGCTCTACTACTCCTCTATACAACCAGTGTACCAGAGGCCCTTGTTACTTTCTTTCTGCTTCTTCTTGCTACCCCTCTTTGATTTCTTTCTCTTTTTTCTCTTCTTCCATAATCTGGGCTCAGAGGTGATGGAAATATCTCCACTTTAAAACCTTGCGTTTTCTTGCTCAGTTACTTTATAGACCACAAATAAGTGAGATTGTCCTATGTTTATCCTTCTTCTGGCTTACTTCATTTAACATGATATTATCATTGTTTTTATGTTTAAGAGCTAGTCATTGAAAACTCAGGACTTATTCTTAGGACTGTGTTTGTATTAGTCAAATGCTTACTTCTCCCATGCCAAAAAAATTGTTAATGATTGTAGGTGAGAGTGAGAGAAAGAGAGAGAGAAAGAGAGAGAGAGAGCATGTGTGTGTTTGTGTACATGTGTGTGCATGCAGGAGTAAGGTATTTGCCTTGCATGCAGCCAACTATGATTTGATTCCCTGCACTACATATGGTCTTCCAAAGTGAAAGCTATGGTCACTCTTGAGCACAGAGCTGGAAATAACCTCTGAGCACCACCAAGTATGGCCCATCTACCCTCCAGAAAGAAAAACAAACAAAAAATGAAAAAGCAAGTTATATATCTTATTCTTTAATTTCTAATTATTGAATTTCCAATACCTAAAATTATAGTTATTCTTAATATCCTTTGAATTTTTTATTCTCTTTATTCCCTTCCTTCCTTCCTTCCTTCCTTCCTTCCTTCCTTCCTTCCTTCCTTCCTTCCTTCCTTCCTTCCTTCCTTCCTTCCTTCCTTCCTTCCTTCCTTCCTTCCTTTTTTTTGGTTTTTTGATGCCACACCCATTTGATGCTCAGGGGTTACTCCTGGCTAAGTGCTCAGAAATTGCCCGTGGCTTGGGGGGACCATATGGGACGCGAGGGATCGAACTGCGGTCCTTCCTTTGTTAGCGCTTGCAAGGCAGACACCTTACCTCTAGCGCCACCTCACTCTTTATTCTTTCTATTCTGATTCAAAGGGTTACTTATTGTAGGGGCCATGCCTGGTGGAGATTGGGGTTCATGAAGGCTATACCTGGATAAAATAACAGGGATTAATCTCAGCATGTCACACAGGTTGGTCATGAACTCTATCTCTAGTTTCCAAATATAACTCCCTTCTTTCCCTTCCTTCCTTCCTTCCTTCCTTCCTTCCTTCCTTCCTTCCTTCCTTCCTTCCTTCCTTCCTTCCTTCCTTCCTTCCTTCCTTCCTTCCTTCCTTCCTTCCTTCCTTCCTTCCTTCCTTCCTTCCTTCCTTCCTTCCTTTCTCTTACATATACACACATTCTCTCTCTCTCTCTCTCTCTGGACTATTTATGTATATATTGGCCATTAGCTCTATCTCCCTGGTTTCAAGATATAACACACACTCTCCTTATATTGTGTAAACTTCGAACACCACTGGGTGTGATTCCCCAAACAAAAACCATTTTTTGTACTCTGGGCTTTCTGTAGTCCCTCTCTAGAAAGTGTCGACTTTGATTAGTTTTGCTCAATTTCTAGCTTTGTCTCAGTGGAATCACAAATGCATCCTGATGTATTTCATTCCTTTCTCATGCCTGTCATTCACAGTTCATTCTCAATGCAATATACTATTGTAGGAATTTTTTCATCCGGGTACTCGTTTGTCCCATCTAGTGTTGGTGGGCATTTTGATAGTTTGCAGTTTTGGAGCATTTGGAATAAAGCTACTACAAACATTTCCCATCTTTTCTTCATGACATTATAGGGAATATATGTGCAGTGAGCTTCCCAGAGGAGTCCTTCAGGCTTGCTGAAGTGGAGTGGAGTCAGCCTGACAGGCCGAGTCAGGGTCAGATGGAGGGAACAGCTTGTGCAGAGATCTGGGCGTTTTCAAGGAATGTCCAGTGTTGATTGTGGCTGGAGTAGGATCCGGAGCAGCTGCTACACATGGAGCTGGGGAGCCCTGCAAAGGTCTCATCCTGGGTGCATTCCAGCTTTGCCTGGACTGACATCCCTTCTGGTTGCAGTGTGGAAAAGGCCTGGAAACCAGACTGGAGCAGGATGTCGGAGTTGAGAAGGTGGTGCTCTGATTCTCTCAGGAAATGATGGCATTGTCATCTAGGGGCAGGAGGGATGCAATAAACACATGACTGCAGCAACCTCTTGGAATGGTCAAGAGCAGAGGAGATTTGAAGGATCATTCCCAAGGTCTTGGCTTGCGTTTTTGGTCTGCCTCTCTGTCACTGCAGAGCCAAGCACCTGAGAGCACGGGCTTAGCACCAGAAGCATTTGTTTTTCTCATAAGCCTGCAGGGAGACTGGGCTGAGCTAGACTGTTCTTGCTCAGTTACTTTGTGAAGTTAACACCAGTAATGCCTGGGTGATTTCCAGTCTTCATCATAACCTTGTCTTGCTTTTTGACTAGGAATATTTAAATAGTGGGTTAGTAGAGAAGTGGGGTTTTCTGGGGACCCAAATAGGCTTTCTTTATCAAAGCCTGCACTTTTTACTTGGATTTCGAAGACTCAGCAAATTTTCTGAGAGAACTGGTAGAAGATGCTTGTTTTTTCTAATGTGATTCCAGCAGCTGTAAAGAACCTCTTCTCCTTGTATTCTTTTAACTGTTGCCATCGCACAGGATTTCTTAGGTACAGGGGTTGGAGTTGGATACCACCTCTTGGTGGGATGAAGTAGAGGAATGTCTGAGTATGTTAAGAAATGAGAGAGAGAGAGAGAGAGAGAGAGAGAGAGAGAGAGAGAGAGAGAGAGAGGAAGGAGGAGGGAGGGAGGGAGGGAGGGAGGGAGAGAGGGAGGGGAGGGGTGCGAAGGGAAGTGAAGGGTGGGAAGGGATGACTTCTGAACACAAAGACAGAGGAAGCCCTGAGCACTGCCAGGTGTGGTCCTCCTAAATTGTATGACTAGTAGGCCCAGGTACGCCCTGTCAGGTTAAACTTGTAGGAATACCAGGTTGGGAGGGAATATTGGGAGTTTTATTTTGGAATTGTAAATTTTTGAGTTGTTTGTATGAAATCTTAACTTAGCTTTTACTTAGCTTCCAGGAGCTTTGATGATATTGTTATAGATGATGCATAGCATTTATTTATTATTTGTTGGATGCTATATTATTAACTGAATTCTCTGGGAGACACAATACTGAATCTTTTTCATTTATTAGTCTTCTAAAGAGGCCATTTTGGAAATGAGAAGATAGGCTTAGAGAAATTTCACATGCTTAAGGAGGTGATGGAGCTGAAATTTGAACTTTGGGTCTCTTAGATGATGACTGAGGCCAGAGTTCCGGATGCCATGGTCCAGGAGGTGAGTTCCAGAGTGGGGAGGGGACTGAAGAGTTCAGGGGCTGCCAGGTAATTGGCCTTGATTTCTATGGGACTGAGCCTAAGGAAGGTATCTAAGAAGCAGCTGAAGGGGTGAAGAACCAAAAGGAAGCAAGGAAATCTGCAGGAGAGAGGCTGTTTCCAGAAAAAGGAAGTGGCCAGTTGTGTAAACAATTACCCAGGGATCAGTGAAGATAATGTCAGAAAGATGAGCTGTGGATTCACATCAACTGTGACCTTGACTATGGTGCTGTCAGAGGCCTGGTGGAAGGTGAGGGCACCATGTGGGACACAGAGAATCTGTGCTAAGAAACCTCTCTTGAAAAAGGAGCCTGACTGGAACCTGAGAGGCACCTGGAGAAGGGATTGCCTTTCTATCCAGTGTGTCAGGCCTGACAGGACCAGACAGGGCCAAACACTGCCAGACACTTCCAAGGTCCAATAAGAAGGTTTATGGATGAAGAACAAGTGCTCTGGACTGTGGAGTGGAGCTGAGGGAACTGCAGGGAGGAAGGAGGGCAAAGGACCATGGGAGAAAGGAAGTTGGTGGGCACCATGATGAAATCATCATCATGACTCAAGAGAGCCACATGTTTCTGTGGCTGCCTTTTTTTCCCCAATCAGACAAGATATTTAGGTGTAGGTCTGAAGAAGGTGGGCAGTCTGATTGGTAAAGCTGAGCCAATGGAGGTCTCACTGAGCCAGCATTTTGGCACTGGTAATGAAAAAGTTGAAGATGTAAGCACTGAGCTGTTGGGGAGGAAAGAGGGCCAATAGATGGGAAAAGACACTGGTGCTCCTGATGAGGTGAGTGAGTAACCGTTGAGGGAATTGGAGCGTGAGAAGCTTAGGTATGGGCAGTCTAGATGGGGTGGATGGCACTGAGAGTGCAGAACAGAGTAGGGTGGTTTTAGTGATGCCTTCTTTATGGGTAGTGGAGGGAGAGCAGGGTTAGGTGCCGTGTTCCCACCCCTACCATCCCACTACTGCTATATCAGTACCCAAGGGTCTTGTGGAAAGGAATGGAGGGCAGCAGGGTGTGAGGTTGGCTTTTGGAAAAGAATATCCAGCCTTAGGGCTGGCCAGAGCATCCTTGTAGAGGGCTGCCACTGCCACAACACGGTGGGCCTTGGTTTGGACCAATATATGGCAGATTCTGAAACTCAGCACAAATCCAGAAGCTCAGAAGCTCAGATTAAGAGTGGTTGGTAGAGTCAGGTAGATGATTGCATAGTAGGGTTTTAATGTAGCAGTTCTATAGTTAGTGGATTGGGGAAAGCAGGGAGTTAGGGCCCAGTTTGTTTTGCTGTGGAGGGAGGCCTACTTCAGATGAATCCACCCACTGCTCAGTTGCTTGGCCTATGGCCCATTACGAGTACTTGTTTGCTTGTGAGAGTTGCACCACCAGAGGAGTTCTGGGTTTTGGTAAGCCTGAGTTCTCAGGGGAATTGGTCACCATCTACCACTGTCACATGGGCTGCAGCTTTGTGCACAGATCCCAGGTTGAGGACCCAGCTGGTATCAACTCCGGTGCAGAGAACTGATATTTTACTGCCCTGAATCCAGATGGCTCCACCCAAGCTTTTTCCACTGGCTTGAAAACCAGTCAGAGACAGCGTGTTGGAGCCAGAGATTTGTTTTGTGGAGGGCAGCCAGTGGGGTTTGCCTGCATGTGTTATGTCTGGAATGGTTTTGTAGTAATCTGAGTTCATTGTTCACTAAACTGAGTGGCCTGTTTGATCTGTCCTAATGTTTTGGTTAGAATGATCACACAGCATTGTGCTGCAGAAATAACTCTGGTTCAAGAGTTCATCTTTCTATCCCAACTTTCCTTAAGGAAGTTTTCTCTTCTTCTGATCTTGGTCTGCAGAATGGACCCACATCTCCTTCAAGGGGGGCTGGCTCCCAGGACACTTCACAGAAACAACAGGCTATCAGGAAGTGAACCTGGGAGATTGCCATTCAATCTTTGCTTCACTTGCCATGGTGCTCATTGTGTGGTGGAATGGAGGTGCCTAATAGACTAGCTGTGGCTCAATCTCAGACTTTAATCCTTGCCTATTCTAGGACAGAGTACTGTAGGCCTCAGTGCTGTTCTGACCTTTGGTCCCCAGAGTTCAGTGCAAGTACACAGGATAGAGAACTACCAAGTCAATGGAGCCATGTGTGAGACATAGGTAAGGGCTCTAACTGAAGGGCTGCAATGACAGCATTTGCAACCTAATTGTGCTACTTGGCTGCTCTGTAGATAGATGCTCTGCCTCAGTTCTTCAGCTGAAATCCAGTTCCAGGATAGTACCTTTCTCCTCGAATTCTATTCCAATATCTAAGGAGTCTGAAAGAGAACCTCATACCAGAAGTACTGGAAGAAATTTTTGCTGTTGGGCTGTAGAGATAGTGCAGGAGGTAAGGTGCTTACTCACTACATGACTGACCACTGGCTCAACCAATCTCATGGACCTCCAGCACCATGGCAATTGGGTGGGCATTCATGATCACAGAGCCAAGAATAGACCTGAGCATTGCAGGCTGTGGCCCACCCAATAACTGCCCCCCCCCCAAAAAAAAAAGAAAGAATAAAGAAAAGTGCTTATTGTTAATGAATTGTGAATTTGTACTTAACAAGGACCTAAATAATGTCAGGGGAAAAAAAGATTCTACTCAGATTTTATTTATTTTCTAATTGCCTATTGGCAATTCTTCTTGCCACCACCTAATAAACATAGTGCCCAGCAACTGGGTTAAAGAGATTGCAGCTGCTTGTTGGTATTTGAAGTGGCAGCTATTTATGATTTAGGGGTGTGAAAGGTCCTGGCATGGCCTATGGTGCCCTTGGCCCTCCCAGCACAGACTGGTGCTGCGTACAGCTGTAGTGTCAATTGATCCATGGAGAGACTTTACATTTAGTGGGTACATTTTCCAAAGCTCCTTTCCTGAACTAGTTATTGTTTCTTTCATACTCTCCACTTCTCTTATGTTGGAATCAGTTTGAAGTCAAATTTCTGCTTTGAGAACCACTTCATTCCCTTGATTTATGATTTAACAGCCCTTATTTCATTCCATTGTCCCTTAGAAATGTTTTCTGAGAACCAGGGAGATAGCACATTGGGTAGGGTATTTGACTGCCATCAGCTAACCTGGGTTCAATCCCTGACATCTCATATGTCTTCTGAGCATGATCATAAATTCAGGCATGTTTCCTGAGCAAAGAACCAGGAGTATAGGTGGGTGTGGCCACTCTAGCAAAAAACATTTTTTTTTTCTGAGAGGCTAAGAGGTGTAGTTGCCAGATCTTCAGGCCCATTTGTTGGATCCTGTCATTGGTTTTTGTCACTTTGAGTGCTCCAAGATATAAAACATATCTCTTGATGATTGGAATTTTTGTTTTCTGTTTTATTTAGAAATATTGTGATCTATATATTGTCTCTATATAGTTCACCAGAAGTGTTAATCTTAGTGTAATATAATTTGCCCCAAAATTTGGTGGGTTTTCCAGATGGATTTTCCTGATGTATTTAAAAGCCTGTTTCATATAGATCCAGAACTGTAGGGTGAGTAGCTGATCATTTTTGGATTTCCTTTGCATTTCCTCATCTGTTGCTTGCATGACCTTGGCCTGTACACAAGATTACTTCTTGATCCAACGTAGTTTCCATCTTTATCATTTGTGTCCCCTCCCCCACCCTTCTTGTTGTAGCCTGTGTGTTTAGGAAGTAGATTTCTGTGCAGTTTCTCCCAAATAAGTCTTTATTATGGGGGGAATGCCATACTATATTGGTCATCTTTGGAAATATCCACAGCTAAATATTTTCCATTTCTTATCATCTGAGTGCATGCAATTTTATAATAATTATGTGAACTTAAAATGCAGTCTGACTAGTTTGCAATACAGAGTTTGCAACAAAAATTTCTCTTTTGATACCATGTTTGGAGGGACTTGGTTACTACTAATTCTAAAGCTCCTCAGCTCAGGATTAGAGCTAGGATAGGTGTAAGGTATAGCCTTACATGAGGCTGACCTTAGTTCCTTTCTGTATACCACATAGTTTCTTGAGTACCTTTAGTGTGTCCCTAGAGGCCCAAATACCTTTTGGGTGTCTGGCAGTCTTTCCCACTGTTCAGCCCCTTGCATTGAACTGATAATATTCACCCCACTCAGTCTCCTGAAGAACTGAAGAGCAGAAACTTTGCAATGTGAGAAGATGCAGTTGTATTGCAACAGAAGCTAAGTAAGTAGAATTAAAAAAAAACTGCAAGAAATGATGCCTATTTTAAGTCCTTCTATGAGCATCTTCAATAAGCTAACATGATGTATCTGATTGTAAAAATAATTATAAAATTAAAAGGCTTGAGGCTGAAGTAGCTCGTGGCTGGTTTGAGTGTCTCATCTTTATAAAACAGTTCTCTTCTATCTCCCAAATTCAGAGTGCTTGTGAGATCATGTCTGAGCCGAAGAGTAGTTATCCCAATTGCTTTAGATTGTTGTTGCGAATGATATTAAAATAGCAATAGCCGTGGCAACAATAAACCCTGAGTGGGTGTGGGTAGCATTTTCCTGATTATTCATACTTTTCAACTAAGCTATACTTGAATCAATGTTTATTCACTTGAAATAAAATAGTGACTTTAGACCCTTAATCTTTATGGAAACATCCAGCTCTGTGTTCAGATATTCAGTAACGAGAAGAAAAGAATCAGCTGAGTTTAAAGATATTCCAGGAAAGTTATATATCAGGTTAGTTTCAGAAGAAGAAAAATATACCATACCTTCTAATCAGCTTCTCTCTCTTCTCCTTATATAATTTTTCATCATGCTTTAGTTGGGAGGCACTTGGATAATATTGATATTATTACCCAAGTGCCTTCCTATAACATGTAAGATATGTAAACTTATATGGATTAAATGTAATTAATAGTGATTTATTTCCAAAACCCCTCCACTAGAATAGGTTCAACAGATTTTTCTATAGAACTCAGCTTGTCAATATGTTAGTCTTTGTGGACTAGTCTCTGGCTCAGCTAGTCAATCTTTCTATTATTTTATAAAACCAGCAGTTGATAGATGTGACTTTGCTCCACCAAAATTTGAATTAGAAGAATAGGGATTCCCTTCCCCGTATCCCAAATCAGCAACAAAAACAAAAACACCAGGCAGTGGGGCCAGGGAAATGACTTAGAGTACTGGAGCACCTACTCTGATTTAGGAACATTGGTTTTGATCCCAGCACACCCAAGCACAGCTGGGAGAGACCCCTAGCTGGCTTTGACCCCTGGATTATAGTTTGCCAATTCCTGGGCTGATATAACAGGATTTTACCTCTTGAAGACAGGCAGCAGTTCATTTTATTTTATGCTGGCATCTGACTTTTGGTTTTGAACTTGGAAGATACCTTTCAAGAAGGAGACACTATGATCAGTGGCCTCAGTTATTTGAAGGTTGTAAACAGTATTTTGTGAATCTTCAGAAAGTGGATGACAATGAGTGGCTTAAATTATATGGAAGGCGGATATGGTTCATGGTAAGGAAGAACTTGTCAGGCTTATTCATCTATCTCTGGAACAGAAGAGGACAGAGCAAAAGCTGCTTCCCACTTATTAGGACCTCCTTTTGGGGATGGGGTGACAAGCATTGAATCCAGGGTTTCATACACATGAGGCATATGTTTTCTTTTTCTTTTCTTTTCTTTTCTTTTCTTTTCTTTTCTTTTCTTTTCTTTTCTTTTCTTTTCTTTTCTTTTCTTTTCTTTTCTTTTCTTTTCTTTTCTTCTTCTTCTCTTCTCTTCTCTTCTCTTCTCTTCTCTTCTCTTCTCTTCTCTTCTCTTCTCTTCTCTTCTCTTCTCTTCTCTTCTCTTCTCTTCTCTTCTCTTCTCTTCTCTTCTCTTCTCTTCTCTTCTCTTCTCTTCTCTTCTCTTCTCTTCTCTTCTCTTCTCTTCTCTTCTCTTCTCCTCTCCTCTCCTCTTCTCGTTCCTAGGCCATATCTCACAATGCTCTGGTTACTCCTGGCTCTGCACTCTGAAATTCCTCGTGCAGGCTCATGGGAACTATATGGGATGACAGGATCAAACCCAGGTCTGCCACATGCAAGGCAAGTGCCCTACCTGCTGTGTTAATGCTTCAGCCCCACCTGAGGTTTATGTCCTACTATTTAGTTACATTCTGGACCTGTGAGACCATTTCAGAAGAGACTTTTGCTTTGTATTAGAAGGCTGACTTATAAATGAGACCTTGATGTGCATCCTCCTCTTTATTATTTTATTTTTTGGTTGGGGACACACCCAACGATGCTCAGGGCTTACTCTTGGCTCAGTGCTCAGTGGTGTTCAGGGGACTGTAAATGGTTCTGAGGATTGGACTGAACCAAGATCAGCTGCATGCCTGGCAGTTGCTTTACCCTTATACTTTTTCCCTGCTGCCTTTTTTTTTTTTTAAACATCCTTTATTTTATTTGGTTCTACATTTTGTTTTTAATGCTTGTTTGTTTTGGGGCTACATGTGGCACTACTCAGGAGGTTGCTCCTGGTAGTGTAGCAGGGACCAAGAGATGCTGGTATGGGATGTGCTCATACAAAGCATGTGCTGCAGCCCACTGGACTACCTTTCTAGTTCCATATTATTCTTTTTTTAATAAGGCATTAAGGAAAATCATAAGGGAAAGCACCAGCACAATAATAGATGTAAATGTTGCAGATTTTAAAGTAGCTCAATTTTAACCCTTCTTTTTTTCCTGGGGTGGGGGGTCATGCTCAACAGTGCTCAGGGGTTACCCCTGCACTGCACTTGGGGGGAGTTTGGGGGAACAGTATGGGTTGCAGTGGATTGAACCTGGATCAGCTGTGTGCCAGACAAATGCCCAACCTACTGTGCTACCTCTCTAGTCTCTCAAATTTAATCTTTAGTCAGAAGGCAGAATAGATTTTTCTTTTGAACTCCCACAAACCCTACTGAAGTGACTGACAGCACAAGGGGATGTGTGGGTGGTCTCTAGTGTGACAAAATTTTCTCTACATTTGAGTATGCTTTCCTTCATTTCAAACTCTAAAATAATAAAAAACTTCAGCAGTAATAAAAAAGCATTTCTCTAGCACCCAATTGCCTCAGTCTGAGGTATGGAGCATTTGAAACCATTGGTTTTAGAATCAGACCTGGCCAGAGTTAGTCTGCTAGTGACACAGCCCTCAGCATTTCACCTGACAAATAGGCATGGATATAAACTTGCTGCTCAGATTGTGAGGAGAGAGTGTGATGAGTGTGCTGAGCCCTCTGGACACAGTTGTCTCATGCTGAGATCATTGTGGCCTTCTGCAATTAGACTGTGTGTGTGTGCCTCCATTATTATAATAGCTATGATGGCTCTGTGACCCTCTGTTAGAAATTAGTTGCCATCATATGCTGGGGGGAGGAGGAAGGAACCGACCTGGTGGTATTCAAGTACTTACTCCTGAATTTATGCCCAGGGATCATTCCTGGTAGCCATGGGGATCATATGGGATGTTTGGGATTGAGCCCGGGTCAGTTGCATGCAAAACAAGTACCCCACCCACTGTGCTATCTCCCGGTCCCTACTTTCTCCATTATAAGAGAAAACACTGCTAGAACTCTGGCCTCAGAATTGCCATGTAATCGCTGGGAAACAATGGACTTATGGGTGCTTACTCTCAGCCTGTTCAGCTAGGATTATATCTCTGGCTTCTAAAGAGAGACAGAAGAATTTGGAGAGACTCACTCTTATGTTTATGAGGCTTGTTCTTTACACACTCAGAAACACAAGCAGTGAATACCCACACTTGCCTTATTCCATTTTTATGTCAGCTGCCCCCTTCTATTTCTACTCCCTTTAGTTACTAGCAGTAAAGCTATCCAAAGAGAAAGGCCAGAGCACATACCTTGAGAGAAGCAAGTAAAGGTAGGAGGCCTATTACCACTTAACAATGGATGTTAGTCGTGGGGATAGGAGAAAATATACTAGAATTAAGGAAAGGGGAGTGAGTGTTTCTTGTAAAAGGGGAAAACAGAATCTCTGGGGACCTAAAGTAGTTCTAGTCCAGTAACTTGAATTGGGCTTTTAACAATAGTTCTCTGATCACCTTGATTTGGGGCACTTTGTCTTCAAAGGTAAGAGTGGTTCAGGGGCTGAAGAGGAGAGATAGTTTAGCGAGGAGTTTGCCATGCATATGGCCAACTCTGATTTGATCCTCTTCACTGCATATATTTGATTTATGATTTCTACCAGGAGTGATCCTTGAATACAGTACTAACTCCTGAGCACCTCCAGGTGTGCCCCACCATGCAAGAAAACAAGGACAAAGAAGGCACATGTACTCTGGACCGAAGTGTTGGTGCTGAGCACATGTATGTTGCTGGCCATGCACATGGTGTTGGAGCACATGTCACCTACATCTCCCATCTTGAGATGTGAACTTTTCTACTTTCACTCTCAGTACACGTGTACTGGGGTTCTTTCTCTACCTTTGGAGAAACCCGTGTTCTCTCTTGAAAGCATTACTCTCTTTCTCCTCAGAGTTTTTGAATAAAGTCATATTTCCCTTAAAAAGTGAGCAAAGAAAGTGGCCTAGCTGTTTGGCCATCCCTGAATTGGAGGGTATCAGATGCTGAATAGGGGCCCAAAGATCTTGGGGCCTGATGCTGGCTGCTCATGGGAGCAGGATAAGGGCCTGAAGTACCAGGAGATTCTGATGAAACAAATTTTAGTTAAGTGAAAGTTTTCTGGTTGTTAAGCAGGAGGTGATCAGAACTGAATTGCATATTAAAAACTTGCTCTGGCTGCTATTTACAGTCTAGATTTCCTAGGGCAGTGGAGAAACTGGTCCATGCTCAGAAGTGAACTCAGTTGGCTTAGTCAGGCTGTGGCACATATGAGGAAATATCTTTTCTATATTACATGCCCAGTGCTTTGCTTGCTTGATCACTAAGGTCAGTAAATAAGTACCAGTATTTCCTGTCTGATGGTCAGTTATGAAGCCCAGAGTAAAAGTCAGAGCTTAGAATTCCTTCCCCTCCCTCTGTGTAGTTAAAAAGAAATAGGAAGTAAAGTGCAGATGGTCTCATTCATGAATCTAGAGGGAGGTGATTTATTGTTTGTTTTGTTTCGTTTGAGGTCATGCTGGCTGTCTCAGGACTTACTCTTGTCTCTGTGCTCAGGATTCACTCCTGGAGGCTCTCCAGGGACTATAGTTTGTAGTGCTGGAGATTGAGGCTACATTTGCCAGATGCATGGCCAGTGCCTTCCTCTCTGCATGGTCCTTGGGCCATGGAGGTGTTGTTTTTAGCCCTTAAATAGACCAAATTCTTCTGTACTGCCTTTCTTTCTGGATGACACAGTAATTTTTTGTTTGGTGGGTTGTGTGTGTGGTGGGGAGGGGATATGGACAGGAGGGGATGACACACCTGTGTACTCAGGTCTATTCCTGGCTCTGTTCTCTGGAGTAACTCCTGGGGTTCTTTCTTATGTGTAGCATAAGAAATTCAACCAAGGTTTGGTGGAGACAAGACAAGTCTTAACCACTGTATATCTCTCTGGCCATTGGACAGTACAGTTATTTTTATGAGTTAATATGGAGGTACTGATTTAGGAGAAAGTTTGATTATTTGAATACTTTTGGGCTATATATTTGATAGTGTATTATGTTTAAGGTTGAGGCTTAAAATGATAACTTAAAATCAAAACAACTATGAGGTGCCATCTCATGCCACAGAGATTGACGCACATCACAAAGAATGAGAACCAGCAGTGCTGGTGGGGATGTGGAGAGAAAGGAACTTTTATTCACTGCTGGTGGGAATGCCGTCTAGTCCAACCTTTATGGAAAGCGTTATGGAGATTCCTCCAAAAGCTGGAAATCGAGTCCCATACGACCCAGCTTACAACTCCCAGGGATATACCTAACGAACACAAAAATACAGTACAAAATCCCTTCCTTACACCTATATTCATTGCACTGCTGTTTACAATAGCCAGACTTTGGAAACAACCTAGATGCCCCTCAATAGATGAATGGCTAAAGAAGCTCTGGTACATATATACAATGGAATATTATGCAACCATCAGAAGAGATGAAGTCATGAAATTTTCAAAAATGGATGTATATGGAATCTATTATGCTGAGTGAAATAAGTCAGAGGGAGAGAGGTAGAAGCAGAATAGTCTCACTCATCTATGGATTTTAAGAAAAATAAAAGACATTCTTGCAATAATTCTCAGAGACAAAAGAGAGGCAGGCTAGAAAGTCCAGCTCATGACATGAAGCTCACTATAAAGAGTGATGAGTGCAGTTAGAAAAATAATTACACTGAGAACCATCATTACAAAATGTGAATGAATGAGAGAAGTAGAAAGCCTGTCTAGAGCACAGGCCGGGGTGGGGTGGGGAGGAGAAACACTTGGGGTACTGGTGATGGGAATGCTGCATTGGTGAAGGGTTATTTTTTTTTTTATTAAAAAGAAAATAAAGAACACACTTACCTTAAAAAAATGATAACTTAAAAGAAATTACAATTTCTAAGGTTTTGTCAGAAGGGCAATGCTGAAAACTCATTCTATTTACCACTACCTGAGAGGGAATAGAGAGAGAGAAAGGGAAATAAATGGTGAAAACATTAATATTTTGGTGAAGTAAATACATTTTTTCTTATGGTTCTAAATAATGATGCTTACTCTGTGCTCTTCAATGGCTCCCTGCAGAGTTTTTCGCTGATTATTTGTGGACTATTAAATTGAGTGTCTGCTACTGTGACGTTTTATGGTAGAATAGTGTGTTTGCTTGTGCCAGAAATTTTTGAAAGCAAAGCTGTTGAAAGCTTACCTGGCACCTCTAACTGGATTGTCCATAATATTGGGAGAATTTCCACATCGTGCTCAAAAATAGCAAATACCCCAAAGCTGCCTCCTCTTAGGCACTTCTCTTACTTTGCTCACTGCCCACACTGGCTACAGATAGACAAGAGCCAGCCTATTTCCTTAGTCCCAGCACAGAGTACAACATCACTGGCACAAGTTAGGTGTCCAGGAAGATTCAGATTTGCTATTTAATGAAGAGGATTAGTGCCAAACATACCTTGCTTTCCACTTGGTCATACAAAATTCTTAAGTAGGACTGATTCCTGACACAACACTAGGAGTAAGTCTTAAGTATCAACAGGTACACCCCCCAAAAATAAAAATTTTGCTGAAGGCCTCCCTGAAACCTCTGTAAGCCTTGTTCCTCTGACCCCAGATGTTTTTTTTTTTTTTGTTCTTTGTAACATTTTATTTTTGGTTTAGTGTTTACATGCTTTATGAGTCCCTTTGTATTAATCTGCTGTTTTTTTACACAGATTATGTGTAAAAAGAATTATCCTTGTTCTGCTTGTTGTGTCTTTATCGTGTTGTTTCTTTTTATTCTTGCTTTTGACTTCCAGCTTTCTGTTCTGTTCATAGGTCTTCATAGTCTTGATATTACTTAATAGCATGTGTCTGTATGTGTGTTCTTGGAGTTTCATTAGCCACAGTGTTCATTAAAACACTGTGTGTTCTGTGTGTTTCACATTCTGCAAGTGGCCACTTAAACTTTGACAAGATAGGATATGATTGTTTGGCCCTCCTCCCTCTTCCATACCATAATTGCTGATTAGTGTTAAGTTAAACAACCTACTAGTTTCATCCACAGGGCCTTGTTTTGCATGTTGGTCTTGCTTGTGGCCTCTGTCTGGACAGAGCTTTCTAATGTTCCATGACTGAACTCCTGGACCATGCATGAGAGAGAACTCTTCAGCATTATATGGATGCTTTGCCTAATAACAGGTGGCTGTTATCGGTTAAGAAGTCCCAGTTATGAATATCAAGCAGAGAAATGGTTACTGGATGTTTGAGGAGGACCCAAAGCAACATATAGGGCTGGACTGCATGTTTTGCAAGGCAAGTGCCTTACTCTCTATATTAATGCTCCAGCAATAATTAGATTGAGATTTAAAAGAAAAATATAGTACAAAGGCTAAAAATGGAGAAATAAATGCTTAATGGTAAATGTGATAGACAATTTTAATGGCAAAATAGAAGTATTTATATTCTTTTGGGGGGCTACACCTGGCAGTGCTCAGCAGCTACTCATTGCTTGGTACTCCGGGGCTTGTTTGATGCTGAAATGGAACCCTGGCCTCTTGCCTGAAAAACATGCAGTCCAGCCCTATAGCCCCTGTAACCTAGACTATTCCTGACTCTGCCTAGGAGTTGTTTTCTGGATAGGGGTTGATCCGGGAGTGTTTGGAGGGGACAGTGCAGTCCTGAGGATAGAATAAGCATGCAAAACACATACTCACTCTATTGAGTTTTCTCTGACTCTTTGCTCTTAATATTATTGTTATTGTTGCTCCCTCTTTTTTTTTTTTTTTTTGGACCACACCCAACAAGCTTAAGGCTTGCTTCTGGCTCTGTTCAGGGGCCTCACCTGGCAGTGCTCTGGATTGACACTAGGGTTTTCTGTCACAGGTAATACAATCACCTTAATCCCTATCTCTCCCTACCCTCTGCCTTTTAAAAATAGATTCTGTGCAGGTGGGGGTTACAGATGCATGCAGCACGAGGGATTAAGTTGAGGTCTTCGTCCATGATAGACTTGAGCTATCTCCCCAGCCTCTGCCCAGATTCTTTAATCAGAATCACTTTTAGAAAGATAACTTTTATTACTTTCATTTTTACTAGATAGATTTTCAAATCTTTATGATTGAATTTCACAAAGAGATCATTTTAAAATCAAATGAAAGATCATTTGCTGGAGCTTATTACTATTAAAAAAAGTTGTTTTAGGGACTGGAGCAATCATACAGCAGATAGAGCATTTGCCTGTACGCAGCAGATTCTAGGTTTGATCTCCAGTCCCCTGAGCCTGCCAGGAGTAATCTGAACACAGAGTCAGGAGTTCAACCTTGAGCATTGCTAGGTGTATATGCCCCCGATTTTATTTTTAAAAACAGATAAGGATAATGATCCATTTTGAAATCACCAATGGAATTCTTTGTTGTTATTGTTGGTTTTCTTTGGGGGGGGGGGCGTCACACCCATCGTTCAGGGGTTATTTCTGGCTCTGTGCTCAGAATTTGTTTTTGGCAGGCTAGGAGAACCATATGGGATGCTAGGGATTGAGTACGGGTTGGCTGTGTGCAAGGCAAATACATACTCATTGTCTATCGCTCTGGCCCTACCAATGTATTTCTTACTTATTCCATCTGGTAAACTATAGATTGCTTGGGCAGTTCGTGTAAATGCTCTTAGGTGATGGTGGCATAGATGTAACTGAAAACATTGTAGGACACGTTGAGACACCAAGTTGGTAGGCTTTGGTTTAGCTGTGAACATTTCTTTCTAGATTGTCATGTTGGCTCTCCCACCCACTGTCTGAAGAAGCTGTACAACACATGACAGAAACAAAAGTTCCCACTGTTTTGTAAATAAAACTTCATTTTATTTTGTAAATATAAAATGTATTTTCCTCCTCCCCCACTTTCTCCTCCTCCTCTCCTCCTCTTTCTGCTCCTGCTCCTCCTCTTCCTCCTCCTCTGTTCCATTTGGGGAAAGCACCCATTCCCACTTTCTAAGGGAGTTGCTATGATTCACTGCAAACAGTAACAGAAGGAGACCCCAGCTCTGAGGAAGGTGGCGTTCCTGGGTTGATGTCTGTCAGGCTGGAGGAGTGACTGAAGCCAAGTGACAGGCATAGCCCCGCCCACTCAGCACAGGAGCTTAGTGCTGCTGAATGCTTACACTTAGCCCCTTCTCCTTAAATTCCCCAAGCCATGCCTCTTTTCTTAGCCCCTTTGCTTTGGTTGCTGTCACGAGGAAAGGCTGGCTCTTCATTAAGTTTATTTGGAAGTAGCTGACCCAAACACGGCCTCCTCACAGTGACCCTTCTTTTCTATCTGCTTCTTGTCACCCTGGAGCTATCCTTCCTCCTTGTGCTCTGAGAGTTGGTGTGACTCTGTGAACCTTTTTTTTTTTCCTGTCACGTGTGGTTTCCAAGAAAATGATAAGGAGACACAAGTGTCACCATGTTCTATAGCAGGATGAGGGATTACACAGCACATTGGCATGTTTACAAAAACAGCACTTTTGAGAAAAAAAAAACACCACCACATTGTGCTTTTATATTCTTTGAGGGAACTGAAATCAGGTATATTATGAAATTTGGACTGTAGATTCAATAATATTTTCTACCCTCCTATTGAAGATTTTTTTCTCCTTTATTTTCATGCTTACCATTGAAATTTCTTAGGGAAAACATCAATAAACTGTAAGTAATCATATTTTAAATTGAGTGTGTTCTTTTCCTTTTTCTGGAAGATCCCTCTCTTTCCCGAAAACCCTGTCTCTGTCTGAACAGACTTTAACCAATCTGTGACTTGCCGTTCACAGCATCTGCTTTTTTGTACTTTCATCAGATGAGGCAGCAATGAGGAGGCTATTCTGAAGATGACTGCTTTTCAAATATTCTTTAGTTCCATGGGCAAGCCTAGATTTAAATTTGTGAATGTTGACACAGAGGCCACTGAAAGTAGAAATCCTTCCTTTAACTGGAAACCCTGCATGAATGTTTCATTTTAAACTCTACAGTAGGATTCCTAGGTTTACAGTAACAATATTTAGAAATATTAGACCAAAACTATTTTAAAGGACTGGAGAGATATAGCATTGTGGGTAGGGCACTTGCCTTTCTCAAAACTAACCTCAGTTTGATTCCACATATGGTCCATGAGCCATGCCAGGAGTAACTTCTGAGGACTGCCAGGTGTAAACCCCCTGTCTCTCAAAAAAGCCCTCTTAGTAATTTTGTTTTTACAGATGTGGCGAAAATTATGAGATAAAGTAATAAACAGGTAAGGAAGAATAAGGACACTTACAATCATTTGAAATAAATTATGAGGGCTAGAGATATGACCCAGTTAGTCACAGGACACGTTTTCTCCCTGTACAAGGGGATTAGGGTTTGATCTTCAGCACTGCTCAATCAATAACATATATTATCAATTATTTTACCATGACCAACGGAAATTTACTTATGCTTCTTAATATGTCTTTATAACAAACCCTCTCTAATTCGCTTGAAGAGGCTGTTTATGTTAATCTAATTACTAGAAGAATTGGCTTTTAAGTGATAAGACAGTTACTTGGTTAGGGGTAGCTTGTTCAAGGAAAGGATGGATATTTGTAAAGATGAAAGGGCAGAGCAAGAGAAAGAGGCAATCATAAGGCTAGTCAAAATATACTACACAAAGTAAGTTGATAGTTTCTCAGGATGATTTTGGCAGTCCCAATAATAGTACCTGTACATTTGGGAAGTTGTAAAACACAGATTATTATTACTAGCAATAGTAGTAGTAACCAAAGGAAAAAATAATGCTCTTAAGAGTGCTTTCTGAAGACAAAGTCTAGGAATGCTGGCTTTTTAGAAATAAATGTTGTGCAGTAGAGAGATAACATTGAGCTGTTACGGCACTTGCCTGAATGCAGCCAATAATTATTCTATCCCTAGTACAAGATATATTCCCTCAGTCACTCAGGAATGATTCTTGAGCACAGAGTCATAAATTTTCCTTAATAAAAATTAAAAGTAACTTGTTCTCTGTTGGTTACATTTAGTGGACTGAGTGAGACACCTACAACTTTAAACAAATTAGGGATTTATTTGTACTTCTCAATGTCTGGAGGACATTAATGGTGGTTCTACTGTTTTTTTTTTTTTTTTTTTTTGTCTCATTCGTCTCTTGGGTCCATTTCACTGGTTCACTGTTCTCATGGTGTCTTCTAATCCAACTGACTGGAGGTCTTAATTGCTTTCTGAAATAGTAAGTAGAAAAAAGTAAGGCAGAAACACAGGATGGGGGACCCCTTCTGATACCACTTCCCATAATGCACTGACCATATCTCCTCTTATTATGGAAACCTTAATCATGTAACAGCCCTTGGTTTCATATAAGGTGAACACACACACTCTTATTCCAGGTGTGTACATCCAGGTGGTTATTTTTGGAAAAATAATCATTCAGGCTTACCTAGAAAGTGGTTACATAATTTCATTCTGAGCCAAAGTACTTTTGGGATGCTTTCTAAAAGATAGAAGTGAAGAACAAATTCTGTTAGCTCTGAGGAGGCTATTGGCATTGCCATTGCAGGTAGCTTAGTAGTGCCCTTCATTTAAAATAAACCTCATAGTGTTAAAATAATAGCGATACTTTACCTGGTGCGCCTTATAATTAAATGAGTAGTTAATCAGTTAAACAATTACACCAATAAATACTTGAAACCTTTTGAGAGTTTAGGTGAGTTAAAGGATTTTATTTAACAAATTCTTTTTTGATGTGTTTTTGTTTTTGTTTTTGCTTTCCTCTTGTTTTGGCCACATCCAGCTTATTCCTGGCTTTGTACTCAAGGATCACCCTTGGTGGGATTCTGGGGACCATATGGATTTCTTGGGATCAAGATCAGGTTCAAGTACTCATACCTGCTCTGCTATTGCTTTGGCTCCATCCAAATTTTTTTTAATTTGTTTTTTTTTCAATTCTTTTCATAATGAGTTTTATTTTTAATGCCCATGTATATAAACTTTGCTTTTCAATTCTTTCCTATCACTATCCTTTAGTTTTAGAATTCAGTTTTTTTGTGAAAGTCTAAATATATAATAGCCTATTATAGAATCAGTCATGTGAAGAAGTTCTTGGTTTTTTGAAAGAGTATTCTTTGATAACCTTGGGTTTTCATGGAAAGTGGACACATCTACTTCCTTGAAACAATATAAACAACACAGAAAACTGTGGTAGCACAAATTCGAGCCATTATGAATTCCACAGGTAAATCATCATAGCAAAGTTGAACTTTATAAACATAGAGTTATTTCAACTATATACCAATATAATGTGCTAAAAATATCCCTTCTGTTGAAGAAATCAATCCTTGTGTAGGGCATGCATAGTTTTGTGAGTTGGCCTGAGTTTTAGGAATATGACCCTCTTGTGGGTATAAAAAGGTTTTGAATACTAAGTTAAATACTGTCTATCATTGACCTTCTAAGACCAAGTTATTTTTCAGTCTTCTCTTGTAATTCAACCATTTATATATTTTCCTATATAGCAAGTGTTTCCTTTTATAAAACTGCTTTTCCTTACTGCTATCAGGATTATAGATGTTTAGCATCTGTTAAGAATCAAATCCCAAAAAAGAGCTTATAAAGTTCATCATTAACATTCATATATTAGAGCAGGATTTAAGAGAAATGAAATTAAATTATTATAGCCAATCACATTCCCTAAATGATGCTGTTGAGTTGAAAGAAGTGTCTGCTTCATAGACTCATTTTTCTTTTTGTTTTGTTTTTGGGCCACACCCAGAGACACTCAGTGATTACTCCTGGCTCTGCACTCAGAAATCACTCTTGGCAGACTCTGGGGACCACGTGGGATGCCTGGAACTGAACCCAAGTCTGTCCCTTTTTCGGCCTCTTACAAGGCAAATGGCCTGCTGCTGTTTTATTGCTTCAGTCCTAAACTCATTTTGCTTAAGCAACTAAGTATAGTTTTAGTGCACTTTTTAAAATCCCTATCTTATTTGAACTGGCCTAGGAAAAACAGAAGAGAGGAAAACCTTAGAGCACTTGCTCATAAAATGGATGTTAGAATAATGCAGGGCTTTTTTTTTTCTTTTTGAAGAGGAAGTAATAAACGGATGGGGCATGAGAGGGGCAGAAGAAAGTCGATTCTATTGGCCAAACCTTTGGTTGTACTCTCTAATTCTTATTTTAATCTTGTAGAGAATGTCTGAGTGTATCCAGATCTCATTTGCTGTTTGTAGAATTGGCATTCACACGGTAAGCAATGTATATTTTGTAGTACCAAATGTCATGAAATTCTAAGTGAAGAACTGAGCACTGTAGAGCTAGTGAGCTGTAGAAATTGTCCCGAATTGTTGGTGGGAGTGTAGATTTATACAACCACTTTGAAAATAAAACAGAACACCTTAATGCCAGTGTATTCTATAATTGAGCAAATCCACACCTGAACATACTTAGAGAAATTGTGTGATTTTTATAGAGATCTTTGCAAGGAAGCTTCTTAGCAGAAGCATTATAAAAACAAAATAATAGAAAGCAAGTACCCTCAGTATCATATTTGATTAATGCATTGTGGAAGTTTAATTGATTTCATAGAAAATGCAGCAGTTAAAAAAGTATATTAATTGAAAACAATACATTTGAACTGTGGCTGTGGAATATACAAATGGTCTATCTCAGAACAATGGTGAAGAAGAAAACAAGTCACAGAAAATGTACGCAGTATTTTTTTTTATGTCTATAAAGATCAAAACCAGCAAAAGTAAGCTCTCTCTCTCTCTCTCTCTCTCTCTCTCTCTCTATATATATATATATATATATATATATACATACACACACATATATATTCAGGATACATATGTTGGTAGATAAACTATATTTAAAAAGCCTAATTTTGGACCGGTAGCTGCTTTCAGGCAATAGTACTCCATGGGATGATTTTATGTTCTGCGGAATGCATGACAGTGTCTGCAGACAATTTTGCTTGACCCCGAAGGGGTAGGTAGAGATATACTACCTTTTTGAGGCAGGGCTGTTGCTCAGTATTTAGTGAAACTATGGGTAATCAGTTTAGCACTTGTCCCCATTGTCAGTAGTTCTGGTAGTTGAGCAGTATGCTTCCATAGGAAAAAATGAGAAAATGATTTGTTTTTTTTTTGTTAATATTTTTTGGTTTGTTGTGTGTTTTTTAAATGTATTACTGTTTTTGTTTTTTTTTTATATAGTTTTTTAGCCATACTCTGTGGTGCTCAGGAGTTACTCCTAGCTCTGCACTCCAGAATCACTTCTGGCAGTGCTCAGACAATATAGGATACCGGGGATCAAAACCAGGTCAGCTATGTGCAAGGCAGTAATTTTACCTACTATGGCTCCAGTCCTGTCGTATATTTTTAATAGAGGCCACACTCTGTTATACTGAGGGGTCAGGGTGAGGGGCATGTGTTGTCAGGATTTTCTTTTTCTATTTTGGATATTTGGCCTTCACCCAGCTGCTCAGGACTTACCCCTGGCTGTGTGTGCAGGAATCACTCTTAATAGGGCTTATATGCAGTACCAGAGACCCAACTAGTGCCAACTATTTACAAGGCATAAGTGCTTTAAACCCTGTGCTCTCTTCAGTGCAGGCTGTCACTGGGCTTCTTCTCCAACCCCTACTGTTGTTCTATTTCTTACCTGAGTACAGAGTAGCCCACAGTGAATACAAGGTATTTGGTTGATAGTTACTCTTTAAACTCCATATCTTCTTTTTCCATTTGTATGAGCAGGTTTTCATTGACCCTCCCATGTGGGTTTGTCTCATTTTTCTCAAATGCTCTAAAAACTCTTTCCAGAAATCTGGAGTCATATCAGTATAGATGACCATAAACCCTTTTCTAAGAGCAGGAGTCAGTGATCATGTGACTTTCCTTCTCGATCTAGGAAGAGCCTCTGAGGCTGTGAACAGGGATGTTTCCTTTTGAAAATAAAATTCTCTTCTCTCCTCTGCTTCCCCCAGGGTTAAACCCCCAGCCCTCACACACACAGGGCATGTGCTTTATCACTGACCCATCTTTCTGGCGTTAAAATCATTTTCTACTAAAAGGTTAAACAGGCTTATTTAAAGTAACTGTTTCTCTACTTCCTTTTACCAAATATGTATATGTGTGCAAGGTTTAAAACTTACTTTGGATGCAGCAGACTTCAGACAAGGTTACAACTAGACTATTAGTTCCTTGAGCCTGTTTAGACCTTTGTGACTTACCTGTGTGTTCTGGTGTGTGGCAAATACTCATAAACTGTAGGCTCAGTTTCATCGCAGGAAATCTTCTACAATTTAGCTTTTCTTCATCTGATTTTAAATGAAGTTTCTTTATTCCTTATGTCACCTTTGGTTTTTGCTACTTGTCTCAGCTGGATATCTTTAAAACATGCATATGTATTTCACATATTTATTCAGAGTGCTGGCTTTATATGTAACATTTGCAATTTCAAAACATTGCTAAGCATAGTGCTATTTGTTCCCAGCGAGACAGGAAGACATGTGATCCTACTTTGTGAATATTTTTGAGGAGTTCCTTGAGAAACAGATGCCAAATGGGGTTGTCAGTTCTCAGCCAGAGATGACTTGGGGAGAAATGTTTGTGAGAGATAGTGGGGTTGGGAACAGGTTGGCTCTAACTAAGAGAGGAGGGAAAGTGGGGAAGGAAGGAAGATTGGAGAAGGGGGAATTCTATGAATAGATTCTATGAATATATGAATTCTATATTGCTTGGCTCCTGTGGACGGCAGACTGTTGGAAAGGCCCCACAACTTCTGTGTGTCCAGCCTTAGGACAAGCATGCTTCAGCATGAACGTGTTCATTGTCTTCACAGTGCCAACTGCTGGCCAGATGTAATGCTCTGCACAGAATCTGGTGTCACTGTCACCGGAGGTCAGCCAATTGAGCATTCACAGCTAGTAGTACTGGGAGCATGGGGTCATTTTATGTGTGGACTCATCCTGGAGTACTGAGCGGGGATCTGGAAACTCACAGGCATCCAGCCGGATGTAATGAAGAAGCTCTGAGTGTGGAGTAATTCTAAAGCAATAAAGGTGGTTCTTCCACAGACAGTGTCAGGAGCTGCTGTGATTTCACTCCCATTTGTGATTGAAGCTCTGATGCCAGTCTTGGGAAGATAAGTAGCCCTAGATCTGGCTTGGTCACAGATTGGGGTTACTGTCTTGAAGGATGTGTATCCCAAAGCCTATGCTCTTTCTCTTCCTCTATTCCCCCTCCCTCTTCCTTCTTTGTCTCACCCCCCATGTCCCCCCCCCCACCCCCGCATTCTCCGAGAACAGGTAAGAAAGAGGCTTCTGTAGATTGGGATGAATGTCCTTTCCAGCACCCTGCCTCATTGACACCTTGTTCCTCAGAGCATCAGAACTAAGAAATTCATATTTACCTAGTCTTGGGTATTTATTGAAGACAGGAAGTGGGGCTAATCTTGTGAATTGTAACAAAGGATGTTAAGTGTGAAAAACTCATATTAGCACCTGGGTGTAAATGTGCAATTCTAAGTAAATAGAAGGGAGAGGAGGATGATTTCAGAGGTTGGACAAGAGCTTGTAGAACAAGAAACACTAGTGGTAAGTGGTGGGTCTAGCTATTTTTTTTTTAATTCAGTTTTTGGGTCATACCCAGCAATACTCAGAACTTACTGGCTTTGTACTCAGGGATCACTCCTGTCAGGACTTGGGGGACTATATCGGAAACCAGGATTCTAACCCTGGTCAGCCTCATGTAAAGTAAGCTCCCAGCCTGCAGAACTATCTCTTTAGTCTTGACTTTTAGAATTATTGCCAAATTGCAGCTGGTTAAGCACTTGAAAAAAAAAAAGTGTGTGTGTGTGTGTGTGTGTGTGTGTGTATGGGACAATTAAAGCTGTCTTTTTTTTTACATACTGGGAATCCATAATCTGAATAGAACAAGACCAAAATAGAATATATATACAGGAAGGGTGTGCTGAAAACAAACATGATTTCAGAGTTAAAGTGTTGTATACAGTTGTATGTATGCTGAACCCTAAGCATAAAAACATTAACATAAAACAAGACTCAGAAACAACAGAGGATAATCCTATACAGGCCAGCACCTTTCTCTCCAGTGTTGAAAGGAAGTGATGGTTATATAGAGTGTCTTCGCTTAGGCAGACAAAGGAAATAAATTCTGCTTTATTATTCTGGGCAGAAAACCTAAGTCCCAGATAGAGGAACTTGTATTTTTTCAAAGATGAACGGATTGAAACAGCAGATCTTTAGACCAAATCTACTCTGGGGAATTGGTTTCTCTTTCTTGTGCTCAGGAGATAGTTCCTGAGTTCTCTTGATTGTAATGTTGTGATGTATTACAAAGAAGTAATTTAACTTCAGAAACAAAAGGAGCCCTGTTATGTGGTCCTTCTAGATTATTTGGGGTTATTGGACAATATTCATTTAGTTCTGGTCAGGAGGAAGTGGGGGGGTGGGAGTAAGTTTGGGCCAAATGTTCCCGTTACAATTGTGAGTCTGTGACTGTGTGAAGTCTTGGCAGTGGAAGGAAGCTGTCCTTGAGAACATAATCCTGGAAGGAACCTCTGTGGTTGTGGACTAACGCTGGTCCAGGAGCACATCGACACAGTGCAGGACTCTCCTGTGAAATGGGAGGGAGAGTGTCTGCGTTGGCCTCCAAAATTCTCAGTTTGGGTCTGCAACCATCAGAGCCACAGCACAAATTGTGGCCAGAAGCCACAACTTTGGGATTGATTGCCTGAGCATCAAGCAAACCTTCTCACCTTGTTGGGAACTACGCCCCCCAACCCCTTCCTGCATCAAAACTGTGAAGTTATGAAGTCATGTCTCCTGACACTGAGAATCATTGACAATTGGTTCTCAGTACCTATTTGAATTAAGATCCACTGACAGAAGTTCCACAGCTTACTTGAGTATCAAGTTGGTTCCATAGTTTCACTTTGCTAGTTTGTCTAAAAACTTGTCTTTCACTTCTTCTTTTGCCTTTGCAGAAAAGCCTCAGATATTTTCCTAGCAGAAATATTAATCCTCTTTTAGAACAGAAATAGAATGGCGCTGTCGCAGTCACCATGAGTTGGTCCCCCTTTTGGTATAAACACTGAAGTAGCAGTAATGTAGCAGCTCCATTCGGTTTGATTACTCTGGCTTGTGAGTGCATCAGCAGCAGAAACTTTATTGGCTAAGAGCAGTGTTTTATTTATAGGTATCAAATAATTGTGTATCTTGTTGTTGTGTATCTTGTTGTCTATAGACACATGGTGTGGTTAGAGTTGCCCTTCATGATTCTGCTTTGGAGAATGCAGATGAAGGGTTAACTAATTTATAAATCAGCTAATTTATAAATCAGTGTACCTTGCATGCTATCAACCTGGGTTTGATCATCAGCATTGTCTAAGGTCATTAAGCCCTGCCAGGAGTGATTCCTGAGCACTGACTGGCATGGTCCCAAAATCAAAGGAAAAAGAAACCATTTAGGTGTCTTTAATGAACAAAATAACATTCCAAACATATTAAGTATATCTTACCAATATCACACTTTTATTTCAAAGGGAAGTTATAGTTGTCTTACTGTTTGTTTCTGGGCCATGGTTGTTGGTTCTCAGGAGCTATAGGGTCACTTCCAGCTTTGCTGAGGATTTGATCCCCAGCACCCAGACAACCAGCATGTAAAGCATGTCTGTCTTTTCATGAGCTCTATCTCATTGAGTCATCTCTCCAGCCCTAAAGTTCTGAAAGCCATAGTTGCCCACTTTTATGTCTATTTATACAGTGAATGAGTTGCACCATGAAATGTGTGAGATTGACAGGATGGCCTATTATGTTTTGGTCCTCTTTTGAAATCAGAGCCCTCTATAAGTGTGAGATAAAATCTGTTTGGTTTAGGTACTTTCATCTGTGGAATGCAGATTGTATTCTGTCTCCCCAGATGAAGCCTGCCCTGCTATGCTTTGGTCACGCCAGCACAACTCTCTTTCATGGCCTGTCCCTTGCCTCTTGGCTCTCTCCATCTGTGAGGCAGCGGCAATCCAGCCTCAACCCTTCTGTGTACTCGGAACCCTGCTCCAGCCTCCAGCTGTTAGGGATAAGACTCAAACCTCAGCTCTCTTACCTTCTCAAGCCGCAGGTGCAGACCTCCCTGCCTCCTTGTCACTGTCCTCTTTGCTGCTATTGTCCTCCATTTTTGCCTAGAAAACCTAATTGCCTCTCCAAGCTGATCTTCCCTTTCTAGTGTAGTATTGCCCCTACCCAGTCTTTACTCCATTGTAACCAACTGGAGCTTTTGTGAAATTTCTTAGTAGTTGCCCATTTTTCTCTAAAGTCTAGCCGTTTTTGCCCCCCCCCCCTTTTGTTTGGCATGTGTGGGTGCTCTTTTCTTGATAAGATGCATTTAAAAGACTGAAGGCTCTCTGCAGGTCTATGCATGCTTTGCATGCAGGAGGTCCGGGTACCACATGGTCCTTCAAGTACCACCAGAACCAATGCCTTGAGCATGAACTAGGATATATTTCCCCTGAACACCACTGGGAATAATTCCAGACCAAAAATAAATAAAAAGAAACATTTAGAGTTATTTTATTTCGGAACAAAACATTTTTAATGGAGTAAAAGGTATTGCAGTGGGTAAGGAGCTTACCTAGCATTCCACCAGCCCAGTTCGATCCCCAAAACTACATATATCAAATCTTGCCAGGAATGATCTCTGAGCACAGAGTAAGGAGTAAGCCTTGAGCATTGTCAGGTGTGGTCCAGAATCCAAAAATAAATTAATTTTCTACTTTAATGATTTTATTTAATGAACCTATAACTGGAGTATATCTAGTTGATGGAAATTTCTACCCTAGGAAACATGCATTTTTTTTGGTTGTCTCTTTTCATGGTTGGCTGACTTTGTTTTCTTGACTGATGTTTAGTTTTCAGTTCTAAAGACTAGGACTTTTTCTCTTGATGGAGAGAGTAATTTGTTTTGTCAATGATTAAAAAATTATGCTAGAATACTGTCACTATCCAGACTGTGGCTACACATGTCCATTCTTGGGAACAAAATTGTGTTTCAGTCTAAACTGAGTTAGTAGATTTTTATTAATTTTTTTAAGGATAATACAATGGACCTGTGTGATGATTTGCTCTTCGTTTTGTAGAATTCCACCTTATTTATTCAGTGAGATTTTTACTGTGTATGGTGTGGAGGCACTGGCTCCCCCAAAAGGCTACCCCCAAAAGTGCTCATAGGACTTGGTGTTAGGGCTCTGGAACACAGCGGGGCTCAGTGATTTTTGACTACATGGGCATGTAGTTCTTCAGAGTGGGACTGACAGGATGACTGGGTTGTTTGCTAAGACTCTGGGAGGCTTAGCAGGTCTGACTGGAGCCCCAAGCCCAGGCTCTCAGAGCATACGTGCTTGTGGGAGACCCCGTGGGTATGGGGCATTTCAGGTTTCTTTCTCCAGCATACGTGTGCAAGTGAGTGCCTGTGGAAGGAATGAATTACAGATAGAATTCTAACCAGTGTATTGAAACTGGTATATGCATGCCCTTGGAGACAGCCTTCTAAGAGGTCTTTGGCAGGGCAGGATCTTCTTTACTTTCTCGTATTTCACAGCCACTTCACTTCTACTTCAGAGAAGTCCAGTTCTCACCTCTCAATCTTATCAGCATGGTGTTTTGGGGTTAGGTGTTTTTACCCCCACCAAGCCTTCAGGGTACAGAACAAAGGAAAAATCCAAATAAAACTGTTTTTTGTTTGTTTGTTTTGCTTTTTGTGTTTGGATCACACCCAGCAGCGCTCAGGGGTTACTCCTGGCTCTGTGCTCAGCAATATCCCTTGGCAGGCATGGTGGACCATATAGGATGCTGGGATTCGAGCCACTGTCGTCCTGCATGCAAGACAATTGCCCTACCTCCATGCTATCTCTCTGTCCCCAAAAGCAGTGGTTTTAATAAACCAAATTGCTCTACTGTAACTTGATAACTCATTTGCAGTTCGTTGTCATCAGAAAAAAAATTGCAAGCTGACTAATGATATTATCAATAAGTCATGATAAGATTGTTTTTCATTCAATTAGAAGTTCAGAGAATTGAGTAATATTGTTGTCTTAATTATAAGATCAAGTATTTCAGGACCTATATCTGCATATAAAATATAAAAGATAGGATTTAACACAGTATTAGGGTAATATGTCTTGATGAGTAAGGCCCTCGACTTTTTGGGTAGGAGGTGTTTTGAGCCACACCTAGGTGCTTATGGGTTACTCCTGGCAGGCTCAGGGGACCATATAGGATGCTGGGGATCAAATCTGGGTTGGCTACGTGCAAGGCAAATGACTTCCCACTGTGGTGTCACTCTAGCTCCCTTAGACTTTCCTTTTAGGAAGTGCTACAGTGATGACAGATTGGCAATTCACTGTAGCCTTAGGGCCAATTTAGGGGCACTTTGTTCTCTCTCTATTCTCTCTCTCTATTCTCTCTCTCTATTCTCTCTCTCTCTGTCTCTCTCTCTCTCTGTCTCTCTCTCTCTCTCTCTCTCTCTCTCTCTCTGTCTCCCCCCCCTCTCTCTGTCTCTGTCTCCCTCTCCCCACCCTCCCCTTGTGGGGACACACCCAGTCATGCTCAGGGTTACTCCTGGCTCTGCACTCAGGAATTATGCCTAGTTATGCTCTGGGGAACATATGGGACCTAGGGATTGAACCTCGGTCAGCCTTGTGCTAAGCCAGGGGTGGCAAATACGCGGCTCTTGAGCCACATGCGGCTTCCGGCCAAAATGAATGCGGCTCTTTGCCTCTTACGTGTTTAATATATTATTGTTAAAATTAGATGCTTTTGTGTGAGTGCTTGTCTGTTTTGGCAGGTCACTGCGTAGTGTGGCTCTCTGACTCTCACAGTTTAAAATTTTGTCTCTTTATGTCGAACTTGTTCGCCAATCCTGTGTTAGGCAAACAACCTACCTGCTGTAGGAGCACCGAGTATTTATTTTTTCCTGAAAAGGGGGCTATAGGCCAAATAAATTTAGGGGCCTCTGGATTGGGACCTCCATTCCCATGAGTGTGAGATTCCTCATGAGTACTGTAGCTGTGAATACCAAAACTAAGTTTGCTTTTCTGGAAATCACAATAGCAGCAATAAGGGAGAGGAAGGAACACTATGAAAACCAATTGAATTGATGCTGTGTCATAAATAAGTAAAAGTTCCCTGTATTTTATAAAAAAATAAAGCCCATATCACTCATGGACATATTTTTGAGTTTTACTCTTTTATAGTGGATTTGTATTTTTCTTTTCTTTTTCTTTTCTTTTCTTTTCTTTTCTTTTCTTTTCTTTTATTTTATTTTCTTTTCTTTTCTTTTCTTTTTTTTTATTTTCTTTTTTTTTTTTTTTTTTTTTTTTTTTTTTTTGCCACTCCAGGCAATGCTTAGGGATCACTTCTGGCTCTGCACTCAGGAATTAATGCTTAGGAAATCACTTCTGGCTCTACACTCAGGAATTACTCCTGGTGATATACTGGAGGCCATATATAAACTGGGTTGGCTAAATGCAAGATTAATGCCCTCCCATTCTACTATGGCTCTTGCTCCAGCATATCATATAAAACTCAGACTATAGAAAAAAATCTTTATTTTAAAACTTTATTAATATTAGCATTACTACTATTAGTAATTATTACTATTAGTAATTGCTATTACTATTAGTAATTAGTATTATTAGTACTAATAGCATTATTAGTATTTGTTTTGGTAACATTCCCAGAGATGATCAGTGCTAATACTGAGTCTGTGCGGGTGTTACTACTGGTGGTATGTGGGACCATGTGGTACTGGGAAACAAACCCACACCTTCTGCTTGCAAAGCACATGCCCTCCTCACTCTTTGAACTATTTCTCTGGGCTCATAAGTGTTTAAAACCTACTGTCATAAGAAAAGCACATGCCCTCCTCACTCTTTGAACTATTTCTCTGGGCCCATAATTGTTTAAAACCTACTGTCATAAGAAATTGAAAATTTGGGGCCGGTGTGGTGGTGCTAGAGGTAAGGTGTCTGCCTTGCCAGTGCTAGCCTAGGATGGACCGAGGTTCAATCCCCCGGCATCCCATATGGTCCCCCAAGCCAGGAATGACTTCTGAGCACATAGCCAGTAGTAACTCCTTAGCGTCACCGGGTGTGGCCCAAAAACCAAAAAAAAAAAAAAAAAAAAAAAAAAAATTGAAAATTTAAGATGTTAGTTATCTATAATCAGTATATGATTTTTCAGTAGTAAACTATACATTGAGATTAAAATTATGTTGGATATGGAAAAGATACAATGAATTCAAGAAGAGTAAAACTATTGAAAGGCTAAGTAGATTGTCCATTTTTGCTTTTATTAATTATTTTGTTTCCCAGTTAATTGTTCTCAGGGGTTACTCCTGGCCCTATGCTCAGGAATCACTCCTGGCAGTCTTAGATCATATGAACTAGAGGAGATTGAACCTGGATTGGTTGCATGCAAAGCAAATGCCCTGCCTGCTACACTATTGCTCTAACTCCAGCTTGTTCTTTTTTTTATATTTTAAGGAAATGAGTAATTTTTCAAACTTGGGATATTTAGACTTTTAAAAATCTTTGTACAACTAGCAACTCTCTATAAATGTGGATTTTACAACAAATTGACATTTCAGTGTGGCTTGAATGCCAGTGACTAGGAGGAAAGCATGGATGGAAGACAATCTTTTCCTTGAGAAAGGGAAAACAGAGTGAGTAATTTGTGGAGCAAAGAACAATCTTGGCTTAAAATGTCAATTAGAGGGGCCATGTGGGATCTGCGTTCTTGAGCTGAAGGCAGCTTTATAATAAGATATGACTCCTGGTCACTGCTTTGCCTATTACTGGCCCAGAGTCAGCGCTATTCATGCTCAAGGGGTGGGATTATTCCTTGGGGGCTGGCTGGTCTGGCTGCTCTTATGTCCTTTGGCTCCATTTGCTTCTTTGGGTATCATACTTCATTTTCTTGACTTTTTGTCTTTGGGGTCTTGGGCTTTTGAAAGATAGTCTAGAAAGCATTCCTTTTCTTGTTATTTTATTTTCCATGACTGAAATACTATTTTCTCTCTTCAGTTCTTTTTTTCTTCTTTTCAGTTCTTATCTGTATAAATGGGATTCCCCCCTGCTGTGAGGGTAGGAAAAACAAATCTTGAACAAATTTGGAATCATTGTATTCTATCTAATCTTGTTTACAGAGCCATTTATAGGTTAAATGGGGGCATTTCAGCTATAACCTTTCATTTTTTAGTTTTATCTGGTACAGAGTCATATGCAAAGTATTACCCACCTGGGTTATTCCCAAACCACTAAGTTAGAATTCTTTATTTTGCATTTTTATCTGTTATAAATAGAGAAGTTAAAAGTCTGTATATAGTTCTTATGCTGTTGACTTTATAACCTCTGCCTTAGCATGTTCCTAACAATTGCAGGCAGCAGTGTGGAAAATTTGCTATACTGTTATCCCACCCCTTTCACATGAGTCCAACCTGGATGAAGAGATAAGCCAGAAGTTTTACTGCCCACTAACTCCCTGTCTGCCCATTATATTTCCAAACTTGTTAGTGCCTGGCCAAAGGAATTATAGCGCCTGTTCATTTCAATGAATTGCATCATTTAATTTCCTATCTAAATTTTTAACTTGAAAGAAACACAAGCTGTATTTTTGTGTGGGAGGAAAAATAAGCTAATGCAGGTCTCAGATAAAACTTTTCAACAGATTTAGAACTTGGAAAATATTCATTTGGCTGAGATCATGTGAGGAGTGCAGAAGGAAGGGACTCAGCTCTGAGTGCCAGGAAGGAAAGATTGGTATATTCTACCAGGATTTTATTTATGGTAATACTTGTTTGCTGTCATGGGAAGGAGGAAAATAATTGTTTTTGTTATCAGAAGAAAGATCAAACACTAGTGACCTTTAGGCAAGGATATGAAGTAGAAACATAGTTATTAAGAATGAAAATAACTAGAATTTGATCGTTTTTATTTTAGGAAAGAGACAGCTTCTCAGTCTTTTTGGCTCAAAAATTGTCCCACAAAAACGGGCAGATTTCTGATTGCAGAAGTAACTCCTGATTCAGATCTTGTTTATTTTTATTTATTTATTTTTTTCCCTCTGAAATGTGATGAGCTTTAAGGAAATTCTCACTCTATTCCTGCCCACTCTGCTTGTTAGTTTAGCTAGGCAGCAAGGAAACCAGAACTCAGATGTCCATGTGAATTTTACAAAAAAAAAAAAAAAAAAAAAAAAAACTAATAAAGGCAGACAAGAAGCAACCAAGAGAAGCCAGAAGAGAAAGGGAAAAGAAAGAGAAAAAAAGAAAGAAAAATTAAAATAAATTTAATTGAGATAGGAGTGTCTATTTGAATTTAGGAACTTGTTTGCTAGTAGGATGGGTTATGTACAGAAAGGATTATTGGATTATTATATAGAAAGGATTTCTTAAATGAGAGAGGTTAGAGAAATGTCCCTTAAAATGCATATAAGGTTCAACTCCAAGTACATTTTATTCTGTTAGCACATATAATGTTCAACTCCAAGTACATTTTATTCTGTTAGCACAATGATTTTCAGAGAAGGTCCTGCATCGAAAGTAATGCGTTACCTCACATAAACGTAATACATTGACTGACTTTAACTTTAAAATGGTAATTGCGTCTTTATTTTTATTTAGGCATTATAATATGCAATACTGTTCATGAGAGGATTTGAGGCATATGATATTCATGCCCAGTGTTAACTTCCCTTCACCAGTGGCTCATGCTTTCACCACTTCTTTCTGTCCCCTCGACAAACTTTTCTTTGTATATTTGATTATTTAAACATAACAATTTGACCTCTAGGACACATAAATATGGAGTCTTGGTCTGAAGGACCCCAATGTGCTTCTGATAGCTCTTGATACTTTTTTTGTTTGTTTGTTTGTTTCTTCTTCAGTAAGAGCAGATGTTGCCCCAAAGAGGTGGTCATTAATGATATGTGGTATTTGAAGGAGGGTCAAGTGCATGCTGATCCTCAGAACATTAAGTATAGAGTAATTTATGTATCTGCCCTGTGTCTGACTTCAGTTTTTTTACTTTGTGATTGGAGATGACCAGACTAGGTATTTTCTCAGGCTACTCAGGCTACTCCTGTACTTAGGAATTATTCCTGGCATTGCTTTGGGGACCATATAGGATACTGGGGATTGAAATGCGGTTGATCACATGCAAAGCAAGCACCCTGCCTGCTGTGCTATCTCTCCAGATTCCTCTGAGGATATTTTTTATTGTTCATGCTGTATGATTCAAATACAATCATACATAGAGTTCTGAATGTCTGGGCTTATCTCCTGTTTAGTCCCATCACTTCTATACCTGCCACAGGTCTGGTTCAGTTTGGACAGTATCTATATGATATAGATATGTCAACACTGTATGTCATAATGTTTATACTGGTCAGAACTGTTTCCTGTCCCTGGAGGGTGTTCTAATTTTTAGAGAGCCTTTCTGAGAGACCTTACCAAACATCTACCTTGTTAATACGCTTGATCCAGCTGGATTGGGAACCACAAACACCAGACACTGAAAAACAAAACTAGGCCTATGGGTGGGCATGGTGGGCAGGAAGAGTTCATTTCCTGTAGGAAATCCCAGCCAGTGCTTATTTCTCCTGGGTAGGGATAGAATGGTCTGGGGTGTTCGAAACCCTTGGACAGGACGTGCTCTGTGGGGAACTAGGGAAGGTCCTGTTAGATTTCGTTTCTAGATTGGGTAGTGCTGCTCCCCACAGTAATTCCTCACTACTTGTGGGCAGGAGTGTTTTCTTTTCCTTGGCCTATCTCCCTTTATAAAGTTAGATTAAAAGGTGGGGAAATGTACTTCCTCTTAATACCCTTTGGTTCAAACTACCAATGTCTTCCCAGAGAAGCATGGCTTTTACATATTTACGTAAGTCTCTAATCAAGTGTTGGGCAGTTGGTGGCTTTATTCCTTGGTGACTCAGGGTGGGATTAGAGTGAATGAGCAGCAATGATTTGATGACACTGGGCTGCATTTCCTTGCACCTCCAATTTTAGTAAGCTTTTGTTCAGAAGGAGGTTGCTCTGAGTAGTCCAAAATTTTCTTCTAGCTCAGTGATTATGTAAATAAGAGAATGACTCTTGAATAGTCAGAGTCTCAGTTTCTTGAACACCCCAACTACAGCACTGTCTTTTTTTTTTTTTTTTTTTTTTTTCGGTTTTTGTGTCACACCTGACAATGCTCAGGGGTTACTCTTGGCTCTATGCTCAGAAATCACTCCTAGCAGACACGGGGGACCATATGGGACACCGAGATTTGAACCACGGACCTTCTGCATGAAAGGCAAACGCCTTACCTCCATGCTATCTCTCCGACCCCAGCACTGTCTTTCTAAGACAGAATAAGCAAGTTGTGTATTTTCTGAAATAAGGATTGATAGATGGAGGAGTTTTGTTTCTTTGTTAAATAGTAAACCAGATTAATTAGAGTTTTTGATCCACTTTTCATTTATTCTCCTTTAAGCTTTGTGTTCTTTGTGAACACAGGATCTTTGCTGTGCCATAGGACCTTTAGGCCTTATTCAATATCTTAATTATTTACCATGTTACCAAAGGTAAAACATCGGACTCAAAAGTGACAGAGGGGCATAGTAAGTAATTGGGTGCTGGCTTTCCATGTGTACACCTGTGTTCAATTGCTGTATCACCTATGCTCCCCTGAACACCAGCAGAATGATCCCTGAGTGCAGAGCCAGGATTAATCCCTAAGCACAGCTTATAGTGACCCTAAAATAAACAAGAAGCAGCATATATCACTTTGGACAGCGCCACAGGAAAACTTGGAATTTTGTAGTTCATAATAATGAGTCTGGAGTGTCCAAGAAACAGGTAGTGAGGGCAACTTATCCATAGCACTCGATTGAGGAGGTGGGCTGGAGAGATAGCACAGTGGTGAGGCATTTTCCTTGCATGCAGCTGACCTGGGAGGAACCTGGTTCCATTCCCGGCATCTCATATGGCCCCCCAGCCTGCCAGGGGCAATTTCTGAGTGCAGAGCCGGGAGTAATCCCCGAGTATCGCTGGGTATGGCCCCAAAACCAATCAATCAATGAATAAAGTTTTTCTTTTTTACTGTATTTGGTGTTAAAAGAATCACACCGGCATTAGGTGTCTGAAGCAAGTTCAGTGGAAGCAACGTTGGCCCTGACAGGCTGGCACTTTGAGCGGGGCTTCCTTTCCTTCTCTTAAGCATGTTAAGCACATACAAGGTGTTATTGTTATGGCAGCCAGTAATGTAAGTCAATACTCCAGTGTTTATATATGGCTCTGGAAGAAACCGACAGCAGAGAAGAAACCAGCAATTGCGGTCAGAAAACAAGTCCCTGGATCCCTGTTTTGCCGGAGGCACTTCTTTGTGTGGGCTTAGGAAGGGGGCAGGTGTTTACCAACAGGAAACCCGGCCCTCTCTCCGCTGACCAGCAACCAGATACTCTGACTATTGCTTTAGCCAATCGTGCTTGCATTTGTTTTCGTTTTGACAGTCTGATGAGAAAGAATCAGACTTCTTTCCTGCTTTTTAATGTTCATCTTAGCTCCTGTTCTTGACTTTGACTTAGAGCCCCTTAGAACCAAAACCTGCATGCAGGAGTTCACTCCCCAAAGGGGATTCCTCACTAGACGGATTTGGTCTCATTTATCATTCTAGCTCAGTTCTGGGGCTGGCCTGCCTGCAACTAAGCCCTTTGGGTGAAGCGTTACTGGATCAGGGTAATTATTATTTACTTCCTCCACCCTAATGGTAGCCCAGTGATGGCCAGGGTAATGATTCATTTCTAATATAAATATCTATGGTAATTGTTAAAAAGATCCCTAGTTATGAACTGAATCAAAAGGAGACCATTTTAATCTTTTCTTTCTCTTAAAATCTTTTTTTACTAACATCTTTCCAGAAAAATATGCTTCTTATTTCCAGCAGCTAGACTAGAGCAGAAGAGACCCTCTTACCTGAACTTTGAGATGTAATTTAGGGGCCAGAAAGATAGTACGAAGAGTATGTCACTTGCCTTGCATGTGCCTGACCTGAGTTCAAACCCTGGCAAACCATATGGTTCCCAATTTAAAATGAATCAAAACATAACCTTTACTACCCCTGTGATTTTCAGTTTGTTTTTATTCCACCATACTAGAAAATTGAACTTTCTCCTTATGTTGATAAGGGTGATTTGCATATTTAATATCTTGACATTCTCCTTCATTTTTGGTACATTCTGTTTTAACTTCTGTTAAAAAAATTAACAGAGGTATGTTTTAAAAGTTTAGAGTGTGAGCAAAAAATTAAAAAATTAATTAACTGTGCCCGCCTGGGGGTTAACTTAAGAATGAGCCACTGACTGGAACATACAGAGAGGGGAGAGACTTTATAGAGGAAACCAAGAAAGTCATTGATTTGATTGGCAACTAAAGTGGTTGCATTATTTGGGGAAGCCTAGATACTCTTTGAGATTGGTTGAACTTAAGTTTTGATGTATTTCCTCTCTCCTCTCTTCCCTTTCTATCCCCTCCCCTTTCCTCCTTTTCTCTCCTCTCCTCTCCTCTCTTTTCTTTTTTTCTTTTTTTTTGGCTATACCCAGTTGTGCTCAGGCTTACTTCTGGCTTTGTACTCAGAGATCACTCCTAGAAGTGTTTGTGGTTGGAAAATCATATGCACTGTTGGGGATAGAACATAGCTCAGTCATTCAAGGCAAGCACCTTACTCACCCTCTACCTCCAGGGGTCTCAAATTCAATTTACCTGGGGGCCACAGGAGGCAAAGTCGGGGTGATCCTTGAGTGCAAAGTCAGTAGTAAGCCTTGAACATTGGGGGGTGTGACCCAAACAACTAAAACAAAACAAAACAAAAAAAGATTCCTCTAGGGCAGGGCCACAAAATGTTGTACGGAGGGCCGTTTGTGGCCCGCGGCCGCAAGTTTGAGACCCCTGGTACCCTCTTTGCCCTTTTTTGATTTCTTAACATCAAGGCATTTCTTACTTAGGTTATGTGGCCTATTCAGGAGTTAAAACCAGCTGTAGTTCCACTGGCCTCTTATTTTAATATATTTACTTTCTTCTCACTCAATAAAATGCAGACTAAAAACTGAATAATAATTCGAATTAGTCTTTGGAATATTACGAGAAATAATCAATATGCATTTGTGTTAGGAGCTAATCTTGTGTAGGAATGTAAATTCCTCCTATGGAAGAATTCAGGGGGCTGGAATGATAGTACAGCAGATAGGATACTTGCATTTCATGTGGCCAACCCAGGTTTAATACCCAGTACCCCATTTGGTCCCTTGGGCTCACCAGGAGTGATCTCTGAGTAGCATTGGATGTGGCCCCCCAACCCCAGGAATAATTCAGATTGTAAAAGTAAAGTAAAAAGGTATAGCAAAGATCATAGCAGTGGGAAGCAGGGTGAGGGGGCAATGGGATTGAAGGGAAACTGGGGAAATTGGTAATGGGATGTGAATGAAGGGCTAAGTGTTAGAACATTGTATGATTGAAACTCAACTATCAACAGCATTTTAACTTCTTATCACATGATGATTTTAATAAAACAAAACAATATATTACAGATCCTTAAATGTTTGGGGGAAAAGAACATGGTTAATTTTCTCAGGCTTTATCTCAAACTGTCCTCAACAAAAATGGGCACAGATCTAAGCAGGACCTGGGTGAAAGAACTGTCAAGACTGAAAATCAACAAACACATACAAAGAAGAGAGTCTTGCTCTCTGTACTGCTATGATTTGCAAATATGTTCTTATTGTATTTTGTATAAATAATTTTATGATAACGTGTACTCCTTCTCTCGTTGCTCCTCCAATGTTGATTTTTCCAGATGAGGAAATCAAGGTCATGGGTGCCCTTCTGTAAGGACACATGTCTATTTACATGTCTATGCTGTGAGGGGGAGAATGTCTGTAAGGTCAGAACTGATGATAAATTCTTCACAAGACCTTCCTCAGATGGGCCTTGTAAGGCCTGACATCTTCACATGGCAGTTGTCAAGCTACTCCTGAGTTCTCTTTCTTCTGCATGACTTGGAGATGAATACCTAGCACACGCCAGGGCCAGAGCCAGGTGGTGCTCTTTGCAGGAAAAGCAAACAGGCAGGATAAGCCTCTGCTGGGTGCAGGTGTTTGTCTTCATTGAAGAAGAGATTCATGTGATGACTCAGGTGAAGACACAATAAAGCAAATGGTAGTTTGATGGGAGATTTAATCACACTAAAGGAGACAGAGCTCTGACAGTCAGTCTCAAGAGAAGCTGCCTCCAGGAGATGGGATCTGGGTATTCAAAAACATTTTTTTTAATTTAATATTTGTTTTTGGGCTATATTTGGTGATATTCAGGGATTACTGCTCTGTGCTCAGATATTACCTCTGGCTGTGTTTAGGGTACCATATGGGATACTCAGGATCAAACCTGAGTCGACCACTTATGAGGCCAACACCCTACCTGTTGTACTGTCACTCTGACCCTTTTGTTTTATTTTTATTTATAAAGTTTAGACCAAACGAGGTGGTATTTAGGGGTTATCTCTAGTTCAGTTCTTGAACTTCTTTGGGGTTGGATGATCAAACCCAGGCTTCCTGCAAGCACAGCTTTAGTTCTTTGAGCTGTCTCATCCCCAAGTTAAGATAGTTGAAAGTTAAGATATTTGAAAGGACTTCTTCAAGTGTCAAGAAAGGTATTCATGAGAAAGAATGGTTTTTTAAGAAACTTCTTGGCTTTGGGACCACCCTGTCTCCACCACTTCATGGGTTATACACACAGAATAGTTCTGGAATCGTGATTGGTGTCAGTTTCATGGTGGGAGAGCAGGTGGCTAATGGGGATTTCCTTGCATCATATTGCAGTGCAGTACAGGTCAGGTTGTGGGCAAACGCTCTGCCACCTTTAGTTCTCTGTGGTACTAGCCAATTCTTGCACATGACTGGGGTGGTTCTTGTGGTTAGAGCATGGTGTCTGTCAGAAGTCATCATCAAAGGGTGGTGTCAAGAAATTCAGATGGAAGCTTCCTAACCTGCCTCATCTCTGTCTTCAGGACAAAATCACTTTAGGAAAGAATTGTTTCAGTGAGTATCTGCAATGTGCTAAGCACCAAGATAGATGCTGGGGAGCAGAAGGGCCCTTTGGGCAAAATTTTCACATGAATGTTTTTGAACCATATATGTGTTTTGAGGGATTGAACCAGGGCCAACCACTTGCAAGGCAAACACCCTATCCAGTGGTCACCAAGCCGCGGCTCTCGAGCCACATGTGGCTCTTTACACTTTTTAATGTGGCTCTTCTGTTTGCCGGGCTGCCGCTCCAGGAGTCAGGACTCTGCTCCTAGCCTCTGTCAGTGCTTGCCCTGTGTGGCTCTCAAAATAAATTTCAGTTGTGGTTTTGGCGAGATTTGGCTCAGTTGAAAAAAAAGGTTGCCCACCACTGTGTTATACTATCTCTCTGGCCAGTCTTGGAGGTTTGAAACCTCTGTTCTAAGAGATACTCTTCCTCTACAATTGGCACAATAAAATCGTTTGGATTTTGTATGACTGAAACTTAATCATGAACAACTTTGTAAGTTTATTTTATGGAGAATCAGTTAAAGAATTTATTAAAAAATTCTAAATAAAGTTATTAAAGTGGCAAAATGGAATTATCAGCATAGTAACAAATAAGAAGATCCTTAAAATGATGGACATAATTTTTAAAAGTTAATGAAATATTGCTACATTGGAAAATATGTTAAACATTATTTTCCAATTAAAATTAAACTTAACATAGTTCTTGAGTTTTTTTAAATATAAATTACTTAAAGATCATGTATTACATAGTTGATCATAATACATTTATTTCCAGGTAAGTGGAAATGGAATTATTAAAAAAAATAAAACAAGATAAAAAAAAAAGAAAGGAAAAAAGAATACAGCAATAAGAAAATTTGTGGAGATTATTGTATCTCACAATAAGGACATTAAGTCATTATCAGGTTTAGTGAGTTCTTTTATTAGTTGAATATTCTGTTACTCCTTTTGTTTCTGAACATTAAGTGGCTTCAGATATGCATTGGCATCTAAATTGGTATGCTCCTATGGGGAGGATAAAATGGAATTATTGCGAGGCTGTATTTAAATTCCAGGCACTATTACTGATATGGTGACTTTTGTAGGTGTGTTTTCGGCTGCTATGACTTCTGGAAGTATGAGAAGTACACACCTTCTAGTATGCCCACATACTCAAAAAAAGTCATGATAGGGGCCGGAGAAATAGCATGGAGGTAAGGCGTTTGCCTTGCAGTTGGAAGGACGGTGGTTCGAATCCCGGCATCCCAATAAGGTCCCTTGAGCCTGCCAGGAGCGATTTCTGAGCGTAGTGCCAGGAGTAACCCTGAGTCTCCAGGTATGACCCAAAAACCAAAAACCAAAAACCAAAAAAAAAAAAAAAAAGTCATGATAATATCAATCCAAATACTGGTAAACTTGGAATGTTGGTCAAGTTAGTATTTCTGCAGAGAGCCATAGATGAGTGGGTGAAGCTGGGCATTGGCAAACAGCAGTTGTGGTGATGGGTGCAGCAGGCTTTGCATTGGCAGGACGGGGACTTGGTCCACCTGCTGTCCCTGAGATTGGTACCCATGATTTTTCATGGCTTAGTTTACATCTCTTTTGAGGATAGAGTGAATCTATGGAACCGTCTGAATCTATAGTTCCTGAATTTTTATCATGTGTACTCAAGTTTTATTTAGTATCACTTATTTTGTATAGCTCTACTCGTATATTTCTACACTCTCACAATATTGTGATTTATTTCCTTTTTGTTCATGATGTGATGTCTTAAACTAATTGCACTTTTTTTTTTTTTCAGAATTAGTATCCCCCCTCCAGATAAACATGAGTGTCCCTTCTAAATTTTCTAAAAATATCTACTTCCTATATTTGTATTAAACTTTTTTGGAGAGATTATTAAATAAACTGGTTTCATACTTAAAAAAGTAAGTAATGAAAGAAAGCCAATTGCTCTTTATTGATCTTTAAAACTTATCTAGTATCTGTAGTCTTCAGAGGTTTTAGGACATTGATTTGTGGCACTCCAAAATGTTGAAAAATAAGGTTTACATAACTAATTCTGTCATGTTTTAAATCAGATTCAAATTCTGTCTTGTTTCAGTTTAGATTCCTTACCTAAGAGAGGTTTCTGTATGGAGTTTCTATAGCTAGTGTGCACAATTAAAGACATGTAAGTGCATCTTGAAATTGAGAACAGTCTTAAAAACTTTTTTATATCTTCATGATATTTTTGAGTAGTCAAAAATCATTATTATTTGGAGTTCCATGTCTCAAGGATGTTTCAAGGAATTCCATATCTTAGGCTTGTTTTTTAGGAAACTTTGTAGTGCTCCTTAAAGATTGGCCACGTCTAGTGAAGTACTTTTATCTTGAAGAATACTAATAAGCTCACCAGTTGCTTAACCTTGTACAATTACATATAATCTGTTCCTATCTTTAAAAAAAAACAGGTTCCTTATCTCAATTATATAATTAATCATAACTCTATAATCAGCCTACTTCAGTTTTTCTTCTTGTGGCTTGACAAAAAGCTTACTTGCAATTATGTTGAATGAGCTGAGATGTTCATTTGGAGATACTTTTAAGTCAGTGTAGATGAATTTCTAAGCAGTTCTTTTGTTCCTTTTTCTTTTTCTTTTTACATTTTGGGCCACACTGGCATTGCTTGGCTTATTTCTGGCTCTGTGCTTAGAGATCACTCCTTGTGGCTTCAGGGAACCATACGGGATGCCTGGGATTAAACCCAGGTTGGTTGCATGCAAGGCAAAAACATACTACCCGCTGTACTATTTCCCTTTGCCATGGATCCTTCTAAGGATTATCATGATGTTTACTTGCAACTGAAAGAAATGAATTATTTATTAACAAGTAACCTACTAAAGCAGTCTTTTCTCTTATAAAATTTCCTCTCAGCTCCTAGATTGGCACATATTTTGCCTGGAGCAGCATAACCCTTTTATGGAACATTCAGAGCATTCTGGAATTTTCTTCCAAGCAGTGTTACCTACTTGATTTGGTTTCTGCTGGCTGTCTGATGTCTTACTTTCACAGTGATTCCAAGAGCCGTAGCACTATTTTATTTTTTGGCTATTGTGTGGAGTAGGATTTGCTTTATTCCAATATGGAGAAATTCAGAGTTAGATGTATTCATCAAATAATTGCATGAGCCAGCTTTTTGCATGAATAAAATTTGCATACATAAAAATTACTGTGCATTTAAGTAAAACATACTTAAGAGATTAGAAGGTACTTTCTGTTTTAGTAGATGTCAGCCTTGTCTTGCAGCTGGAATAGCATGAGCAGCTTTAAAACAGGCTGTAGGGATAGTACAGTGGATCAGGTGCATGCATGTCTCTCCTCCCCCTTCTCCCCCCCCCCCCCCCGTTTGGTCCCCAGTTCTTCATATGGCCCTCTGAGCACCACCAGCAGTGTCTCCCCACACAACCCCAAAATAAAAACAGGCCCTTAAATTCATTGATATCTCTAAGGTGTGGCCTAAGCTTTGGATTTGGGGGTGAGGAGTCTCCAAAGTTCTTAGGAGATCTAGGGTCTCTTTCCAGTGATATTGGCTTACTAAGCCTGTGGGTCAGTGCAGGATGATCTTACACAGGCCTTGTGTTGGTGGGGCTTACCCAGGCCATGGCCATCCCAGTGGTGTTTGGGGCCTCTAAGGTTGCACCTGGCAGTGTTCAGGGGACTCGGTGAGTCTGGGGTTTGAACTGAGCTGGTTACATGCAAAGGAAATTTTAGCCCTTATACTATCTTAGTTCTTGGGTCTAAAAGAAAAAAATACCCCCCAGATGATTCTAATTTTAGGAAAGATTGAGAAATACTCACTTAAGGTTGCTTAATATATATTTTATTCTGTGTCCCCTCCTCCCTTTTTGCCACTGTGTGACAATGCTCTGGGATATGGCATCTATTCGGAGTCCGACATCAGGTTGTGATGCTCAGACTTCCGTGTTGCTTATTTTAGTATTTGCGCATGTCCTAACCAGGGTCACATCTTTTTTCAAGGTGCACAAGTTATGGTCATGGTACTCGCCAGGGGTTGTGCTTTGAGTGGTGCTCACACACTCCTGGCTGAAGTGTGGCTGGGTCTGGCAGCCAGCAGAGCAGCTAGGATTCTGCTCAGCTTTTGTCACCAGGGATTTGAGCTTGTGTTCACCCACTGTCTAAGCACGTGCTCTAAGTCTTAGCTTTTTTTTTTTTTTTTTGTTTCTGGGTCACACCCGGCAGTGCTCAGGGGTTACTCCTGGCTCTAGGCTCAGAAATTGCTCCTGGCAGGCTTGGGGTACCACATACGATGTTGGGATTCAAACCACTGACCTTCTTCATGCAAGGCAAATGCTTTACCTCCATGCTATCTCTCCACCCCCTAAGCCTTAGCTTTTAATGAACTGATTTTTTTTTTATCATGGTGCAGAGGTTCGAATCCAGGGTCTCACACAACAAATCTAGTCCTTTAGCACAGAGTTGCATGGCTGGTTCTAAGCCCTCTTTTTCAAAGATGTGAGTCACAACCCATGGGATCCTGTAATTGAAGGGGGAGGGCCATGAAAAATTTGGCAATAGTAAAGGTTTTTACTGCTTCCTCAGAATCATATTACTCAGTTCACATTTTGAAGGGATAGAAAGAATAATATGTATATATATTCACAGATTTACAAAAAATATATACCACATATTTTCTACCAGATTAAAGAAAAACTAGTGGTTGCTTTTTTGTTGACCTAGTTAGAATGCTTTGTTTTTTGTAATTCGTAAGTCCCGTGAAGTAATTACACAGCTCAAATCTGGACCTTGAGTCAGGAAAGGAGGACATTTTTACTGGAACTTTGAAACTTAACAAGTAGCTTAGATATAGGCCTCTTCTTTGTACTGAAGTTTCTTATCTGTATAGGAAGAGATGAGAGAAAATTCAGACTCCCATACTTACTTTGCCTATCATCTCTTTTTCATGAAAACAAACAAAAACCTCATAAAACCAAATAAAGATAATTTATAGCTTCTTCCTTGAAATCTGCCTACTTTTCTCTCCTTCTCCCTCCTCTTGGATCTCTGTTCAGGGATCATTCTGGATGGGGCTCTGGGTACTTTATGTGGTGCCAGTGATTGAACCCACATAGGTCAGCTGTATGCAAGGCAAGTGCCCTACCGGTTCTAGTATCTCCAGCCCCACCTTCGTTTTAAAAATTCTTTGCAGATGAATGTGTGAATGGACAGGGAAGACAGCGCACTGTTCCCACCCTGAGAGCTTTTCTCTTGGCCTTGACTTTTTAATTAAGTGAAAAAGACTTAAATGACCTCCTGTCACTCAAGGCCTGTCACTGCAGCAGAAGGATGAACAGCACTGAGAGTCTGTGACCTCTTTGCTGCCTCACCCACACACCAGACTGATACCATTTCAGAGCCTGAGTACTAAAGAATCCAAGTTCATTTCCAACTAAGAACACTTGAGGCTGGAGTGCTAGATTTATTGTTTTCTCCTTTCTCTCCCAGTCTAACTGTAGGTGTGGAAAGAGTCAGAAACTTTGCTTCTGGGGAACAGCATCTGCTGAGATCCTGATTTCTTGAGGGCCATGGGCACAACTTTTTTTTTTTAAGAAAACAGAATTCTGGGCCAGAGAGATAGTATGAAGGTAAGGCCTTTGCCTTGCATGCAGAAGGTTGGTGGTTCGAATCCCGGCATCCCATATGGTCCCCCGAGCCTGTCAGGAGCGATTTCTGAGCGTAGTGCCACTAGTGTAACCCCTGAGCACTGCTGGGTGTGACCCAAAAACCAAACGAAACCAAATCAAAACAGAATCCTCCCAACTAATTGCACTGGGGTCTTCTTCTGCCCCCATCCCCATTGTTCCTGGTTGATTTCCCAGCTCGAAGCTAAGGAGATTCTTTAGGCTGAACGTCTCCTCTTTCAAATCAAATTTATTAATTGGTCACCAGTGGGCATGCTTAGTCACTGGTTAATGGGGAACTACTGATTGCCATGTAAGGTATCTGTATATGTCTCCCAAATGAAAGTAGAGCCCCTGAAAAATGCAGTGTACATTTTTATGGGGAAATGTTGAACAGGAAGATTGGTGCTGTGTGAAGTGCTAAAAATTAGAGGGACCATGACTTTCATATTTTTATAGATGTAAGTGATGGTAGGATCACCACTGCTTTTTAAGCCTCTACAAAAATTTCTTTTCTTTGGCCCCTCCTTTGTTGCTACGACTGGGGTGACATAGTTGGTATTGGTGCTTGCATTCTTGGCAGTGTTTTACTCCAGGGGGCACATACTTTGTTGGGGTACAGGAACTACAGATGGCAGTGCTGTTGGCATCACATCTCTGGGGAAGTGCCAGGTGACACACTTGCTCCTGTAATTGCAAGCCTAGTGCTCTGCCACTGAGTCTCAACCCACCCCCTTCCCATCACAAAAGTTCTTTCATTACCAAAAGAATGAGTTTGGGCCACACCCAGTGGTGCTCTGGGGCAACTCCCAGCTCTATACTCAGGAAACTGTATGGTATCAGGGATCAAACTGGAGTTGGTCTTGGGCCAGGCCTGCCTATACTATCTCTGTACTATCTGTGCCTATACTGTACTATCTGTTTTATCTCTCTGTACTGTCTCTCTGCCTGTACTATCTCTCTACTATCTCTTGACTCTTGACTTTTTTTTTTTTTTTTTTTTGGTTTTTGGGTCACACCCGGCAGTGCTCAGGGGTTTTTCCTGGCTCCGTGCTCAGAAATTGCTCCTGGCATGCACGGGGGACCATATGGGACGCCGGGATTTGAACTGATGACCTTCTGCATGAAAGGTAAACGCCTTACCTCCATGCTATCTCTCCGGCCCCGACTCTTGACTTTTAAGGCAACTTGAAACCCTATTGTAGGGGCCTGAATGATAGTATAGCAGGTAGGATATTTGTCTTGCATTCAGCTGACTCAGATTTAATCTTCTTAAACCCATAAGATTCCCGAATATCACCAGGAATAATTTCTGAGTGTTGAGCTTATAGTGACCCCTAAACTGCTTCTGGGTGTGTACCCCAAACCAAACTACATAACTAAAACATAAACCCTGTTGTGGACTCTACAGATTCACTCTGCTGATTGTCATTCAGAGATCATGTCTAGCATTTTCTCCCCCCACCCCCAGTCTTTTGATTTTATTTTTCCAAAAAAGCTTCATTTTTTAAAATTTTGCTTTCTGACTATGCTTGTATATTTTGACAATGATTTTTTGCTCCTCAATAAGAAAATCATGTTTGATCCTGTCTCAGACACACAGCATATGGAACCACTGTAGGCCCGGCTGTGTGTTTAGTATCTTTAAAGTATGTATGCCTGACCTGTCAAAGGCTATGCTACGTTTCTGGCGGATGAAACGTGACTTCTGGGAACAACAGTCATATAAATAATGTCAAGAAAATGTAAACAAACGTAGGTGAGGGCAGGTTGGAGGTGATGGGGAGAGAGAAGGGCATCCAGGGCTGAAGCTGAGAAGTTGCTGTTGGGCTGGAGCTTTGCCAATGCATTTGAAGCCAACTGGGAGGAAAGCAGCAGCACTTTGATTGCTCCTGCAGAGCAGTGTTCATCATCTACTCTAGGTATACAGTGGAGTTGTTGTGTGGAGGATACTTTGCCACTGGCTTCCTGGGTTAAAATGCACTGAAGGAAGTGATTGTGTTCCAAGAAGGGCCAGGAGAGGCTAGATCTTGAAGACAGGGTGTAGTTCTCAGGAGGGAAGCAGTGGAGCTAAGAATTTCAGCTCTGGCATTGCACTTCTCAGCTTCAGTCCTTAGCTCCTTAGGTAGCTTGGGGAGGTTACTCACAGTTTCTCCATGCCTTGCTTCCTTCCTTTGTACAAGGGGCAAATAATACCACCCACTGTATTGTCAGTCTTAAAACACATGGAGTACTTTTGAGTACTTCCAGGAATAGGTTCCATCTATGTATGACTAATGTTGTTATGTCTTGGGGAACTATTGGCGGGTCTGGAGAAGGAGAATGCCACCAACGGTTACCTTGGATTTTAACTAAAATCACTTGGCTCCTGTGTGAGAGGATGGGTTTTGGGTAGAGCTGGGGTAGAAGGCACTTCAAGTAGTCTGGGTGTGCAAGAGGGAGGGATTGTGTACTTGGACATGGGTAGCAGAGATCTAGCAACAAGCACCAAAGAATACTGAAGAATTTAAAATAATGAAGCAGGGACTGGAGTGATATCACAGTGGGTATATTTGCAGGCAGCCGACCCAGGTTCAATCCCCAGCATCCCATATGGTTTCCCCAAGCACCACTAGGAGTAATTTCTGAGTACAGAGCCAGGCATAACCCCTGAGTCCCACTGGATATGATCGAAAATCAAAATAAATAAATAAAATAAAACAATGAAGCAGTGTTGAGGTGAGAGTGTGAAGCAGGGTTTCCTGATTTTGCCCTGTTGGCTGGTATGGTGGTTGTATGGTGGTGTGTATGGTAATGTGGAATCTGGGAGTGAGTTCCAGTCACATGGAGTTTAAGGTGCCAGGCAGATATGCCCTGTGAATAGTTTCCAGTGAGTTCAGAAGTTTGCCAGACAGATTAGGTTGAGAGCAAGTGATGTAAGAGGTGTCTACTAATGGGTGACAGTTAAATGTTATAAGTGGTGAGCCTCGTGGAGAGGGAATGAAGATGAGAAGAACCTCTAGGGAGAACATGCTAGTGAGTATGGAGACGGAGGCACTGAAGTAGATGATGGAGCAGTACTGGATGCTGGAAAAGAGATAGCAGAGAACAGTGTCACAGATTTTAATTCTTCTCAGTTTTATTTTTTGTTGTTGTTTGTTTGGGGGCCACGGATGGCAATGCTGGGATGGGAAGGCTGTGCTGTGGTGCTTGGAGGGCCAGGTGGTGCCAGGGATCAAAATTTGGCCTCCCAAATGCAAAGTTGTGCTTAGCATTTTTTTTTTTTTTTAGCTGTCTGGTCCAGAAGCAGATTTATTTTAAGAAATGGTCATCAGGACTGGATAGATAGTACAGTGGGTGGGACTTTTTCCTTGCATGAGGTTGACCACGGGTCAGTCCTTGACATACCATATGGTTCTCTGAGCACTGGCAGGCATGATTTTTGAGTTCTGAGTCAGGAGTAAGCCCTGAGCACTGCTGAGTGTGACTTCCCCAAAACAAAAACAGTCATTAGGGCTGGATAAGACAGTATAGAGATTAAGGCCTTGTACTTGGCCAACTACAGTTTGACCCTGGCATTGCATTTGGTCCCCTGATTACCACCTGGAGTGATCCCTTTTACACAGACAGTAGTAAGCCCTGAACATAGCTCCCCCCGCCCCCCAAAATAAAAGAACTAGTTTTCAGTGTGAGACTGCAGAACACTCACTTCTATGAATACAGAGATCTCTAGCCACATTTTTGTCTTCCCTCTTTGCCTTTTACCTACTCTCCTTTCTGGCTTCTGTTTGTTCTATCATTTTTTGGTTTTAATCATTTCACTTTTCTTGTTTAAAGTGGTATCTGCTCATTTTCCTAACTGTCTTATCAAATGAATAGGATGTTGATAGTGGGTTACATGTTACAAGCATACCAAGAATGTGTTACAAAGGCCATAAATTTCTCTCAGTCTCATGTATCTATTTTTCAGATTGTGCAGAGGTAGTTACTGCACCATTAAAACAAAATACAAGGGCTATTAATGTTCCTTGCAACCTGCCTTTGTTTCTAAGCATGGTTATTAATTTTATTTCTTTCTTTTCTCCCCTTCTTTGTGTTTTGTAGTTTCCAGGGCTGGGCAGAGGAAATGAGGTAGTGACGTTTTGTTTTTTGTTTTGAAGTTGTTGAGTTTAGCAGACTGTGTTCAAAGGGTGTGAATTGCAGGATGTAGTTTTAGGGTCCTCCCTACCAGCAGACCCCACATCAAGGTTATTCTGGGAAAGCTTATCCAGAGCTGATTGTAAAATGCTGGGCTGAACTTTTTCAAAGGCTAAACAGGAAAGAGATATAAATAACTATTCAATCTTAATTCAATCCTAACTACTTTCTCACACATATATTAAAAAAGACATTTTCCTTTAAAAAAAACACTTCAATTCCTTAATTTTTGTATTATTTTTGATAGAAAGCTAGCCCAATGCCTAGGCAGGGGCCCAAACCAGCAGTTACCAGCATTCACTCTGTAAATGAAATTTTTAAGAAAATATATGAATGCACAAACACCATTTTCATTGACACTAATTTTTTTCTGGATTATGCTCATGTTATCAGCCATTTAATGCTTATAGGAATCATCAAGTTTTAGCAATTGTAAAGCCGATGGTTTATTTTGCTTAAAATAATTTCTTGGGGCTGGAAAGATGGTACAGGGGTAGGTGTTTCTGTTTGATCCTTGGAACTCCATATGCTCCCTGAGCACTATTCAGGAGTGAACCCTAAGCACTGAGCCAGGAGTAAACAAGTGGTCTGTAGTAAATTGGCAAGGGAGGATTAGTGTAAAAGGCAAATGCTGTGTCTACTTTCAAGAAAGACAAGATACTCAGGATAGAATGGTCCATGAAGAGATTGCCGAGAAAGAGGGCAGGACATTGTTTGAGTCAAAGAAGATGATTAGGAAGAGTTCCTAGCCAGAAAAGGGCAGGAATGTCCAAAGTGTAGAAGGGAGGAAGCCATTTTGGGAGGGTTTATGGATATGGAGGGTTTATGTTGAGGATGTGGCATGAGAGTTATAGATGGAAAGAACTATTTGTGACATATCGATGTACTTAATTTCTTTTTCTGAATACCTCCATTTTCTGCAGAATTGTTTCTTTTTTCTCTCAATAGCATCTTTAAAGATGGCTGGGAGTTAATTTTTCAAGTGTTCCCTTAATGCTCGTTTTTTTTTTTTTTTTAATTTATATCCCTCTCCCTTCTTTCTCCCCTTCTCCCTCTCCCTTCCTCCTCCCCTCCCTCACTTTGGTTCACACCTGGCAGTGCTCAGGAATTACTCTTGGCTCTAAGCTCAGAGTTTATTTCGCACTGGAGAACCTACACTCTCTTTTCTAACCAATGATTTTCTAAATTTCCTTTTTCTCAATAGGAATCTTGTTTATCTCTGTCACTGGGCTAAAAGATCCAAAGGGTTACTTTAATGTTTTGCCAACATACATAAGCAGTGCCTGCCTAGATTATGAATGAATGTGCATGGGTGAATGCTTAATTGGTGAAAAGCTTAAGAAAAAATTCCAAGATGAAGATTTGGGGTAAAGTCTTGAATGAAGGGATTTTTTAAATCAGTAATGATCTTCAAGGTGCCAGTTTCAGGTTAGTATAAAGAGCGCTACCTGGAATAAAGGGAGGTGTGATATTTTTCAGGTTTATTTCGAGAAATCTAATTTTTTTGAGAGATCTATTTTAATTTGACAAAGAGGAGGAGAAAAATCAAAAGTTACAAAGTGAGGTTAAACATTACTCATTTCAAATTAGTGAGTGAAGAGACAATAGAGATGAGGTTTGGAAGGACCAGCCCATAATATGAAGCTTATCACAAAGATTGATGAGTACAGTTAGAGAAATAATTATACCAACAACTCTCATGACAATGGTCGTGAGTCAGAGAAATAAAATACCTGTCTTGAATAAAGACGGGGTGGGGGAGGAGAGAGATGGGGCCATTGGTGGTGGAAAGGTCACATTGGTATTGAGAAGTGTACTTGTTTAGGACTGAAACTCAACTACAAACATGTTTGTAACCATGGTGCTTAAATAAAGATATTAAAAAAAGAAAGAAATCTAAAAAAAAACAACCCAAAACTTGCACACCCTTTAAATTTGAATGAGTGTTAAATAAGACTTGGCTCAAGAAACTGTTCCTCCAAGAATCTCTAATCTTTCGAGGACATGCCTAGTGTTTCTGGAACATTGTTATGACTTAAGGGATTAAGGCTCAGAAATCTATCCATTATGCTCCCCTTGGGCGGACATGAAAATGAAAGACTGACAATGGAGTTTTATGTCGATGGTCTGACCTAGTTTTAATCTCCCTAGAGTTGGATCCAAAATTGTCAGGCAGAGCCTTGTGGCACACATCCTGAATGTGTAGATGGCACTTGAGCAATCCAGGGCATCTTCATAGAGGATCCTTGCTTTTAAAACCTGCCTGAACTTGCAGCTGAACTTAGCTGCTGCCACTCTAGAATCTGAACCCAGATCAACAGTCTTTGGTTCAATTCTCTTGTTAGTACCCCTATCTTGGAAAAGATTTGCAAAATTAGAGATTTTGTTTATTTAGGAAATCTCGTGGTTCATTTAATTTGAAGGAAAATGTGTTTTTTTTTTTTTTTTTAAAAAAAGATTTTTCCCCCATTCTGACCAAAGAAGGCCAGAGAAGTATAATTATTGGGGATAGGAACCATTTATTAGCCTGTAAAATCCTTTTTGTTGTTTTTGAACCATATCCTAGCAGTGCTCAGGGCCTATTCTTATTGTCTTACTCCTGAACACTCAAGGTTCACTTCTGGCAGGTTTAGGACAACAAGATTGAACCTGGGCTGTTCATGTGCAAGGCAAACTGTTCTATCTTTCTAGCTCCATGTAGAATTCTTTTGAATAATTCCTAAGATTTTTGACTGCTAATTATGTACCTCAAATTACTAATTTCTTTAGAATATTAGACAACATGCATACATATCCTATTATTAGGACTTAAAATTTTATCTTTTTGGTTTTTGGGCCACACCCAGCATTGCTCAAGGGTTACTCCTGGTTCTGTTTTTAGAAATCGCTCCTTGCAGGCTTGGGGAGCCACATGGAATGCTGGGGATTGAATTGGAGTTTGTCACGGGTCAGCCATGTGCAAGGCACTGTGATATCATGCCAGCCTCAAATTTAAAGAATTTTAATTTAAGTAAAGTGATTATAATAATATTGCTCTTCAGTTTCTGCCATTAATGTGCTCAGGACTGTCCACCACTTACCTTACGTCACTTGTAGTATGCCTCTTTTCTATACCCAGTCCCAGTTAAAGATTTCTTTTAGGAGCCAGCGAGGTGGCATTAGAGGTAAGGTGTCTGCCTAGCCAAGGAAGGACCGCGGTTCGATCCCCCGGTGTCCCATATGGTCCCCCCAAGCCAGGGGCAATTTCTGAGCGCTTAGCCAGGAGTAACCCCTGAGAGTCAAATGGGTGTGGCCCGAAAAACAAACAAACAAACAAAAAAACAAAAAAAAATGATTTCTTTTAGCCTTTATTTAAAAGGTATTGAGTATGGGGACGAGACTATTTTAAAGTTTTCATGGAAAGATTTTGTGTGTGTGTTTGTGTGTAATGTTGTGGAGAGATAGTACAGGGGTTCAGTTACTTGTCTTGCATGCATTTGACCCTGGTTTTACTCCCAATACCACTTAGGGCCCCCTGAGTCCTACTAGAATGATCTTAACACAGAGCCAGGCACTATTAGGTATGGCCCTCAAAGGCAGCCCCAAGCATAATTACACTAAGACAGAAGGATAATCCTCTGTACCTGAATTGAATCTGATTCCATAAAGGAGATTTGTTCAGGATCATTTTGCAGGTTTTTTTCCCCCATAGTCACTTTAGAAATAAGGTACATTGAAAATTAGCAGTAACAATGTTGAAAGAAAAATAAAAGTTCAACACATAGCACTTGTTGAAATTGCAATGTTTCATTTCCAAAAATTTAAATTTGTTTTCGTGTGTGTATGTGTGTGTGTGTGTGTGTGTGTGTGTGTGTGTGTGTGTGTGTGTGTGTGTGTGTGTGTATGGCATGCTGGGGGTGTTCAGTCAAGTGGCATTTGCTGATTGGAAAGACCATCTCTCTATATTTATAGCAGGAAACTGTGGCCATGCTGTCCATTTAGATTATTGCTTAATATGACCTTCATTGTATCAGGTTTTGTGATGCCAGCTTTGAAGTTTTTGGGTGCTGCTGCAAAGAATTGCTTCCCACATTTCAGGGAGCCATGTTCGGAGACATGAACTCTCTCACAGTAATTTCATTGTATTGCTTCCTTCCAGACAAAGCCCTTCTCTTCCGGTGGTCACTACTGTTATGTTTGGGTGGGCCTTAAGAGATCTGAGGTGAACAGTGAATGAAAGCCATGAAAGCCCTCAGGAGTCAGATCGTGTGTGGTTTGTGGTTTGTGGGTTATTGGTGCTCAGCTGAGTCTTACTTTCCCATAGCAGCATGTAGAGATGCAAGCACAGTGACTGTGGGTCTCTGTGCTGGCCCATGATTCCCAGGTTCCTTAATATTCAATACTGAGTAATAAATAGGCTAAGACTCAAAGTTAGGAGGTAGAAAAGTTTATTGGAAGGTAGAGGAGAAAGGAGAAAGTATTCCCCTATGTGAGGAGGAACTTAGCATAGGACTAAGTTAAATATGGCTTATTTTGTGGGTTTTTTTATTTTTATTTTTTGATTTTTGGGTCACACCCAGCAGCGCTCAGGGGTTACTCCTGGCTCTACGCTCAGAAATCGCTCCTGGCAGGCCCGGGAGACCATATGGGATGCCGGGATTTGAACCACCGACCTTCTGCATGCAAGGCAAATGCCTTACCTCCATGCTATCTCTCTGGCTCCTTTTGTGTTTTTTTTAGTAGGAAAACACGAGTCCTTGTACAGGCCTTAAAGGACTCTTTGCATTCCTTATCAACTGATAAAAATGTTATAAAGAATGTGAGGATCCTACAGAGTGGTCTGACTGGTCTGAGTCCTTTGGGTTTGACCTTTTGTTTCAGGCATGACCTATTGTTTTATTCTCCTTAGCAGAATACTGAGGCAGAATATTATGGTCTTGGAGAACTACAGGAATGTTTAAAAATGTGATTGTTCACAGCAGCTGGCAAGGGGAAACTGAGGCTTCCTCTTTCAAGAGGAGGTGGGTATCTATTTTTCTTTTGAGTTTTTTGGATGTGAGGGAATTTGAGGATTTGTCCCTCGATGTAGGCTGATACAAATTTTTATATTAAGGTTAACACTTGATAATAAAATATTCAGGAAATATTTTAGGAATCTTTTCTTAAGAAGTGGTGGGTACATTGACAGTGCTCAGGAGTTACACCCTGCTCTGTGCTTAGAGTTTTGTAGGAATCCAATGGTGCACCCCAGGTCTAGTGAAACGGGCCTCCTGCATGTAAGCATATAGTCACGGCGTTGAAGTGTCTCTCCAGTCCTATTTTGGGTTACTTTTTCTAGAGGAAACATTTATATTGCTGAAGTGAAATTTGTAGATCACTTAATCCTGTTTCTCTTTCCTCCTCCCCTCTACCTTTCTCCTCTTCCCTTCCTTTATCTTCCCTCCCCTCCTCTTTCCTTTATTTTTAAGAAACTGAGATGTGCGGAGGGTAGATGACATGTCTCAGGTCTGAGGAAGATTTCTTGCTTCTCAATTGCCTCCCTTTTGACCTAGCTCAGTTCTGGCTCACTCTTGCTTGTCCTGACTCTAGGAGTCTCTTTAGTCTTAGTCTTAATGTTGAAAACATGTGGGTTCTGGCCTCGAGTATTTTCTTCGCCCCCAATACTGCTCAGAGTCGAATTGTTGTCAGCACTTTTTTTTTTTTGAAGATAAAAGATTTTCACCAAAATTTCAGTTTTCTGTTATTTGAATAGTTGAGAATTGGGAAGATTGGACAGATTGATCCATTCCTGAATGAGTGCTGCCCTCCAGCGACAGGACTTGTATCTTCAGCATCCTCCTCTGGTTATTAACCCCCATACTCTTTGTAGTCCTGTTCCAGCTAGCATTGGTATTAGGAACCTGCTTTCTATCTTAACCATTTTCTTCCTGTTTATTGTTTTTCTGCTTTCCTTTGACACTAATGGTTATTACAGTTCCTTCCCAGTTGTGTACCTGCAGGTAGAGGCTTTCTTTGTTTTCCTCTCCTCTCCTCTCCCCTCCCCTCCCCTCCTTTCCTCTCTCCTGTCTTCTTTCCTTCACTCCCCTCCCCTCCCCTCCCCTCCCCTCCCCTCCCCTCCCCTCCCCCTCTCCTTTCCTCTCTCCTGTCTTCTCCTTTCCTCCATTCCCCTCCTCTCCCCTCCCCTCCTCTCCTCTCCCCTTCCCTCCCCTCCTCTCCTCTCCCCTTCCCTCCCCTCCTCTCCTCTCCCCTCCCCTCCCCTCCCCTCCCTTGACTTTGGGCCACACCCCTCCCCATCCCTCCCCTCCCCTCTCCTCTTCTGACTTTGGGCCACACTGGGTGACGCTCAGGGGTTATTCCTAGCTTTGTGCTCAGAAATCACTCCTAGCTTGGGGGCCATCCTGGCTTTGTGCTCAGAAATCACTCCTGGCTTGGGAGCCATATGGGACGCCAGGGGATCGGACCAAAGTCCATCCTGGGTCAGCTGCTTACAAGGCAAATGCCCTACCTCTGTGCCTTTGCTCTGGCCCTGCTTTGTTTTTCATTTCTTTCCTTTTGCTATTGGTACCCAGACAATGCTGACTATGTAGGCAATGGTTATGGGAAAGAGACCCCCAACATTGTCTATAATTGGCCAGTGAGTATGTTATTTCATTTTTGGGGTGATATCTGATCTCACACTCATTCTGCTGTTGTACTGTTAAAGCAGCTAAAGATGAAACCAAACAAATGGGCTCTATCGTGTTCCAATAAAACTTTATTTACAGGAACAGAGGCTACAGAACAGATTTGGTTTCTTGCTAGTGAGCCCTGTTTGGGAATGCCAGTGTTTTGTTTGTTTGTTTGTTTTTGGTTTTTGGGCCACACCCGGCAGTGCTCAGGGGTTACTCCTGGCTATCTGCTCAGAAATCACTCCAGACAGGCACAGGGGACCATGTGGATGCCGGGATTCGAACCAACTACCTTAGGTCCTGGGTTGGTTGCTTGCAAGACACCGCTATGCTATCGCTCCCAGTGTTTTAAGAAGAGTTGATTATTTCATTTTCAGTTGCTTATCCATGTTTTCCTATTTACATTACACTTACCTGTTAAGCCTTCTCAATTGCCTCCATTTTTATGAATCTCAACTGGTGCCTAAGATTTATTTACAATGCAATCTCAGTTTATGAGGAGAAAACGAAAGGGTAGATAATTTCTGTTTGTCAGTTTGAATATAACCATTGTTGATACAAATGACAGGCTTTTGAGATTTCCTAGATTGCATGTATTCACAACAGTTTGCATTTGAGGCTTGGCAGTATATCTCTAGAAATTCTGCAATGTCTGTTTTCTTAGAAGATACTACAATGACAACTTAATGTTACTCAAGACAATTTTGTAGGCATGAGTTGTCATTTCTCTCTAACAATCTGCCACTTTCTGAACCTATCCCTGAGTAAGTAATAATATATACTATTCTACTATTGTCAATACTAAGAAACTCCCCCCCATTTCCATTGTTGGGGGATCCAGTCCAGGTTCCTACTTAGAAGTTTGCATTTTACCTCTAATCTGCATCTCTGGCCCTTAAGAGACATTTTATATGTAAATAAATGATGCAAGTTTTCTTTATAGACATTTTCAGGATGTGGTTGCTTGTTTGGTTTTGGTTTTGAGTATTGGTGGTACCCACAGACTATGACTGGCTATGTGCTTAGGAATGACCCCATGTGGTGCTTAGGAACCATATGTGGAGCCTGAGTTTGAACCTCGGTGGACCACAACAACCATAGCCACATGTTAAGTACTTGACCTCTTGTATGGTCTCTCATATCCCAAGATGATTTTTTTTTTATGCTGAGTGACAGTTGTGTTTCTAAGTTCCTAAGATTGACTGTGTAGCATCTAGAAATTCAGTTCCAGAGATCAAATTTTATAATCAGCATATTCACGGGTATGGTAAATAGGTTTTTCCACCTTTTTTTTTTGGATCACTCCCAGCAGCGCTCAGAGGTTACTCCTGGCTCTACGCTCAGAAATCGCTCCTGGCAGGCCCCGGGGGACCATATGGGATGCCGGGATTTGAACCACTGTCCTTCTGCATGCAAGGCAAATGCCCTACCTCCATGCTATCTCCCTGGCCCCAGGTTTCTCCACCTTTGAGCGAAGATAGTCCTAATTTCATTTGATAGCCCATGAGTGTTCATTAGAATTTATGATGGGAACTCCAAACTGGTCTATGACTAAAGTGGCCATGGTAGTTTTCGACATTTCTGGATTCGGAGACACAGCCAGGCTGTGAGCCATACTTGCTTACTCTTCTCCTTCAGCCTTGCTTCACTCTCAGCTCCATCTTTTGGCACTGCCTCCCTTCTGGGAGCCGATTGGCAGCCAGAATTTTGTTTATATTTTGACGCTGTGGCAATACCTTCCCAGAAGACACTGCTCCCATTAGTTACCATGAACGTCTTCATTTCCCCTACTTGTCCTGACTTGGGTCATGTGTCCATCCATGAATCAGAGGTTTGTGAGCCTGTGATTGCCAGACCTGCATTTATTTCTGTGTCTGTAACTAATTAGAAGTGGGCTTGTCCCCAACCAATCCATATGGACAGGGAAGAGGGAAGTAGTTCTTCGTGACAAGCCATGTGCTATTTCCAGAAGACTGTGATAGAGGCCCTTACCCTTAAACCCTTACCCTTATACTTTCTCTATTGTAAAAAGTGTAAGTACCTTTTTAGATACTTATTTTATTCTTTTCCATCAAACTCCTTAATACATCTGGATGTGGAATCTAGTTTAAAAGTTACTTAGCAGTTTTCTAGTTGGTTTATTTCCTAAGATCAGCTCTTTTGTATCCTCTTCCATTCTGCCATCCTAATACACACACACACACACATACACACACACACACACTCACAAAGGGAGAAAGAAATCCTTGATTCATAATGTTTTAGAAGTGGAATCATTCTGTCAATAATTTCCCTAGAAATTATTCCTTTTAGACAGATGGAGACTAAATCTTTGAGAGACCATGTGCATTCTCAAGGGATAGGCCTCACTAGTAGTAATCCTAGGTTTTGACGATACCCATGCTAAGTATGATGCCCCAGTTAGAGATCAGTGTAAAAGATCAGAAGTAAAAGATGCTGTATTCTTTAGACCCAGGAGGTAGAAGTTATGTAGTGGGGGGTGGGTGGGTGTAGAGCTGTAGGTGGAGAAAAGAAGGGGCCACAAAAGCTTCTCAAAAGGGTATTAATATCTTGTGAGAGACACAGGGTTGGAGTATTTACCTGGTCTGTGTGTAGTGCTGGGTGGATCAAGTCATTTAGTCCCATTTCACACTTTGCTGCATAGCTGCAGCTAGACTGAGGGCTAGTCCTGTAATGACCTAGATATTAAGATCATAGGGGCCAGAGAGATAGCATGGAGGTAAGGTGTTTGCCTCGCATGCTGAAGGACGGTGGTTCGAATCCCGGCAGCCCATAAGGTCCCCCGAACCTGCCAGGAGCGATTTCTGAGTGTAGAGCCAGGAGAAACCCCTGAGGGCTGCCGGGTGTGACCCAAAAACAAACCTCTTACTTTTATTGGAGGCTAAGCCTCCAAAGTCTGGTGTTCTTCTTGGGACACTGAAATTTTGAAGGAGGAGATAATTAAATAAAGTTTTTAGTCAGTTTTGAAATTTGCTGGAATTTTGCTTACAGTAGAAGTTTTCTGTGCTTGTTTCTATTAAATATTAAATATAATTTGGCAAAATTATATAATTAGTTCTTTTAAGATGAACCATGCCAATAAATTTGAGTTGGATTATGTTTGCTTACTATACTTAAAAAAAGTAGCAAGTTATATAGTAATATTATTACCTTGCTATTATTGAAATCATTATTTAAAAAATTAAAAATTTTATGTGACCTTAGAAGGAGAAAAGCTGTTAAGGTAAGGAGCTTAAGGGTTATTTTTTGGTTTGGGGCCACACCCGGTGTTGCTCAGGGGTTACTCCTGGCTATGCACTAAGAAATCGCTCCTGGCTTGGGGGACCATATGGGACACTGGGAGATTTAACCGTGGTTCCTAGGGCTAGTGCACACAAGACAGATAGATGCCTTACTGCTTGCGCCACAGCTCTGGCCCCTTAAGGATTCTTTATTTTTTAACCTCTGTGCCTTTTGAACCATTTGTATTTTGTCTAATCTCTTTTGCTACATATGTTTGTAACATATATTTCTAATTCAAAAATGCTAGTGAGGGGCCGGAGAGATAGCATGGAGGTAAGGCGTTTGCCTTTCATGCAGAAGGATGGTGGCTTGAATCACAGCATCCCATATGGTCCCCTGTGCCTGCCAGGGGCAATTTCTGAGCATAGAGCCAGGAGTAACCCCTGAGTGCTGCCGAGTGTGACCCAAAAACCAAAAACCAAAAAAAAAAAAAAAAGCTAGTGAACATTTAGTTCCCCTTGGAATCACTAGAATTTAAGAATGTTTTCTTAGCTTCCCTTTAGGAACACATCATAGCTTAAATCATTAAAAGAACAAAGGCCCTAGATGTGGAACTACATGTGTAGGTCTTTACCATCTTCTTGGACTCAGCCTTCTATCTTGTTTCAGCTGCAAAGCAGGGTTGAAATCTCATTGCACAAGAGAGTTTCTTGCACTCAAATCATCACATGTGCGTTTTAGGTAATTGGAAGGAAAAACAAGAAAGAATAACATGTCCCCTTTCTTTAAGAAACTATCCTATGGGGCTGGAACGGTGGTGCAAGTGATAGGGCGTTTGCCTTACACGCAGCTAACCTAGAACGGACCGAGGTCAATTCCCCGGTGTCCCATATGGTCCTGAAAGCTAGGGGGCGATTTCTGAGCACATAGCCAGGAGTAACCCTTGAGCATCACAAGGGTGTGGGCCCAAAACAAAAACAAAAAAAACAAGCAACTATCCTAGAATTTTACCTAAGTTTTGCTTACTTCCCACATCTCAGAACTTTGACATGCTGTCACACTAGACTTGCATTTTAAAAATAAGCTTATTTTATTTTGTCAATTTTCAATTGTAAGCATCAGGCCTCAAATGTTTGGCAGTTAGCGTCAGTGTATATCTCTCTATATCCCCTTTTTTTGCATGCAGTGAGTTGGTTGAATTATTCTTTATAATGGTAACCTGATATGTTTTCTTTGAGAGTGATTTGGAAAACACTTTCCATTTAATCTTTACTCAAGGCTTTTTTTTGTTCTTTGAAATAATGATTGGTTTATGAGGTTGGCTTAATTAAGGGCAGATTCTTGAGTCTTCTGAAAAATTGCTAAGGAATATGAATTTAAGATTACTTGAGGGATAACCACTTATTCTGTGGCCCCAAATCTCCCAGAGATCTTTGGTGAAATGACAGGGGAAGAAGGGCACCACCTTGGGTCTCAATTCTACTTTCTGTGCTATGTGGTGGCCTAGTTTGGATGCCAGGAAACGAACATTCGCAGTGGGTGTCCTCAGTCTCCCAGGTGGGTTCATGGGTTCTTGTGTCATTTCTGTTGTGCTGCAGTGATGATTTGTTTTAGGAACAGATTGGGAGAGAAGTATTTCAGATTTGGAAACTGGAGCTGGCAGTCTAGGCCAGAGAAAACCATCCACAGACAAAGCTCCTAGATTGCAAAAGGTCACCTGCCCCTGAATCTAGGCTTATCTGTGAGAGGTTGAGTGGCAGGTCATTCCTGGTGTTTCTTTCCATTTGGGTTTCAATTGGGTGTGGTAGCCATAATAACAGGAAGGAGATGCCAGGAAGTAATGTGGACAGAATGGCCAGAGATTTCCTTTCATCCCTACATGCTGTTTCACACCCCTAGGAGATAAATATATTGTTGTTATTTTTAATTTAAAATGTTCTTTTGAATAAGGACAGAACACTTTTTAGGTTTTTTTGAATTTAAAATTTGAACCCTATTGGAATTTATTTTGGAATAAGCTGGAAGCAGGGACATTGCTTTGCAGTTCTTTTCTCCATTCCATTTATTGAATAATCTATTCCTGTCCCACTGTTTAGAATTTTACTTTAACTGTAGTTAGAACAGTTTTAATCCCACTTACAGTTTTGGGTTTCAAAGTATTTGCTTTGAAGATTTGACACATTCAAGACATATTCTGTTAGAGAATCATCTCCAGAATCCCTTAATCTGCTAAAATGGTACCTTTAAATGGTGACAGTCTTGAAACTTGTTTGCATTTGGTTTCAAACAGGGGTGTTCTTGATGGATATTTAGTTATTGATTTATTAGGGCCACTCCTGGGAGTCCTCAGACCATATGAAATGCCAGGGATCGAATTGGGTTCAGCCACATGTAGGACAAGTACCCTACCCACCATAACAGTTTTATTTGTAGGGGCTGGAGAGATAGTACAGGAGTTAGTACAGCAGCACCTTGTATGCTGCTGACCATGGTTTAATCCCTGCTATCATATGGTCCTCCAAGCCCTGCCACGAGTTACCCTTGAGCACAGCTGGATGTGGCCCAGTCATTGCCCCATCCAGCAACAATACCAACAAAAAGAGTTTTTTTTACTTACAGCTTTGTCTGTACAGATACTTTATTAATAGTAGTCTAGTGCTGAAGGTATAGCATAGCTGGTAGGGCATTTGCCTTTTTCATGGCCAACCCGGGTTCGATCCTCAGCATCCCATATTGTCCACCGAGCCTGCCAGGGGTAATTTCTGAGTGCAGAACCTAAGCACTGCCAGATGTGGTCCCAAAAAGAAACAAACAAAATAATAATAATAATAATCACAATCTAGTGTATATTCAAGCTATCATTTTCTGTTCTTTTTTTTAATATGACTTCTATCTTTATTTTGTTATTTTTCATTTAATTTGTTATTGGGTCACACCCAGTAGTGCTCATGGGATCTCTGTGCCAGGGATCTAACCCAGGTTGGGTATATGTAAGACAGATATCTTACCCTCTCTACTCTCTCTCCATCTTGCTTATTTTGTTTTTGCCAACTTACTTTGTAAGCCTCTTATTTTTTAGTATTTTCTATCTAGTTCATTTTCATGTTTTTATTCCAGTCTTATTGATATAAAATTGATACTTAACATTGTATTACTTTAAAGAGTCTCCATTTATGTCCATAAATGGATCTGTGCAATGAAGGCTATGGGAAAGTTAATTTTAAGATGTCTGTCACCCTATAAAACTGCATTTTTGTGTGTATGGTGAGAAAAATCTACTTTTTTAGCAACTTTCAGTGCATACAGTATATATTGTCATTGTGCTTTCAAAAGCATGTAAAACGAGAGAGAGAGAGTCTTTCATCACAGATTTAGGGATTGTGAAAATAACAGGAATGTGGTTTACAGTGATCATTAAATGTATACCAAGTGGATGTTTTTCTTTATCTTAGGACCCGACACATGGGGAACTTCCGAAGTGTTTGTGACATAGTCAGGAGGCTTATAAACGAGCAGTTGGTTATATAATTCACACACACAATTACCATAGAATTAAAGGTGAAACTATACTATATATATATATATATATATTTATATATATATATATATATGGCCCACTCTCACCCTCTCCATTGTTCACTTTTGTTCTGCTTGTGCTCCAAGAAACTCAGTGCTTTTAATGTGTTGAGGCGATTTAGGTCATTAACAAGAAACAGTATTTTTTTGAAAGGCTGAAGATCTTTGCAAAATGTGTAAATAATAATCGCTGGAATAGGTTTATAAATAGGATAAGAGATTAGAGAGCTTAAGTGACTTGAAGAAAGAGGGGGTTTTGTGTAAGTGATTGTGTTCTCTGGACAGCATATGATTAGAGGGTGAAATAATGGCACTTTATAAACGACCAGTAGGCTTTCATATAAGTGCTGATGACAGAAGTTTATTTTAGGCTAGTCAGATTTATCTAAAGTTGCTGACGTGGAGGCAGTATGTGTTCAGGAAGAATGATGGCCGGAACAACCATTTCTGTCAGTTTCCACCTGATGGTCAATAACTGGAAGAAGTGACCGTCTTGTGCCAATATTACTGATGTTCAGTTTGCAGTCAAATCTGCTATTTTCAGTTGGAATTGATAATGGTGATTAGTTGATTTAAATGACTGTCCTTTTTGTTCTCAGACTGTTAAGGCTTAAAGCAGAGGACCCAAGGTGAGAAAGTTGCATTCAGATTTGCTTGAGGAAAGGTGGGAAAACAGGCCTGGGATATTCTCAAGCAGGATGCCCCTGAGAACTAAAAACCCCTCTCGGCATCTTACATCTTCTTAACCAGGGGAATGGATGAGCACTTCTCCATGGTGTTTAAACCATGCAAAGTAGTACGACAAAGGCATTGACTAAATGAGACCACCATGCTCTAGTCTAGAGGAATCTCTACCACATGCTTTTCTGGGGCTATTCTTTTCTAATTTTACTCTGTAATTCTCCTCTACCCCATATGCTATCTCTTTTGAATGGCACTAACTCTATTAATACTCAAATTTAGAAAAGTGATTTAGTGACCATGACACTATCTCAGTGCTTCAAAGGCAATGGGGAACATCCAGCTGGAAAAAAGGCTGGAGATGGGTAGCCACCTGCAGTTTTGAGGAGTGGTGGTGGTGGTGGTGGTGGTGGGAACCATAGAAACCTGTGAATGGGATGGATCATCATTGAAGAAGCCAGACTTCTTCCTGCGTCTTGTTAATAAAAGCTCTGAAAGATTCTTTTTCCAAATTCTCACCTTATGCTTTAGAAACCAAACACATAGTTTGTTATTTTATGTCAAAGTTTGAAAGCTCTCAATAAGGAAATAACCATTTCCATTTTATGAGATACTTTGAATCAGTTACTGTCTCAGTAACTTAATAAAAAGGTTTCAATTTGATGTTTATAAATAAAAAATCTTAACTATGTTTTGTTGTTGTGGTTGTTGTTGAGAGGCTAGACCTGGCAGTGTTCAGGTGCTATTTCTAGTATAGAACTAAGGATCAAAACCAGGGCTGCTAATGGAGCATGCCCACTAGCTCTTTGAACTATCTGTCCAGCCCTTTTTAACATTTAAACTTCACAAAAGCTCTCCCATCAGTATTTTCTTTCATGCATGTTTCTTCTCAGAAATAGCTAATATTAATTTGCCTACATATTAACATTTTTCTGTGCTCATAAATATGAATGCACATGGTAGGTTTTAAAAATATAAATTAGATCATACCACCATTTTTTTTTTGGCCTTACCTAATCCTAACTGTGATTGGAGAATGGCCCTGGTTCTGTGTTTGGGGGACCATTGGTGAGTTACACCTGAGCCTTCCAAATACAGAGCATCTACTCAACTTGTTGATCAAGCTTTCAGTCCCCTTGCCAATTATTCTCTAAATTTATTTTGAAAAAAATTTAACTACTTATGTTAGAGACATCTCTTCTTGCCATTGCTTGGTTTTTAAATGAGAAACACATATTTATATTTACTCTTGTTTTCTTATGTCATCTTGTAGAAAAGTGCAAAGAACAAAATTATTGGAACATTCTTTTTTATTAATAATTTTAATTTTTACCAAAGTGGATTACAAATCATTCACAGTAGTATTTAAGTACATAGTGACATTGAATCAGGGGCATTCTTAGACCAAGTTAAACCAAGGTGCTCCTTCTCTGTTGGTTCATATCTTTTGAAGGCTCTTTTTGGAATTTTGGCAGCTCATTGGAATGTCCAACTTGTGAGCTGAGAAGCGTTTTAGTGTCTAGAGATCTGTATGTGATGTTTCCAAATATTCAAAGTTTTAATTAGTATGGAATACATGATTGAAGTAAGTTATTTTGGGTAGTTATGAGCACCATCAAATCACAAGAATTTAAATAGGTTATTTTTTTCTTAGTAATATGTTCAGATGTGGCCAGCTTTGTATGAGTGTTTTGTTGTTGGGGTTTTATTTATTTATTTTTTGAACCACACCTGCAATTATTCCTGGCATTGCCTTAATGGGATGCCTAGGATCTAACCTGAGTTGTGTGCAAGGCAAATGCCCTACCTGCTGAACTATCATTCTGGCTCCACTTCTGTTATTTTCGAAGGCGAGTCTATCTTAGATTTTACATTCTCTTGATTTTTCAAAACCATTCATTAATAATAAAAACTCCTCATTAATTTATGTATGATTCTATATGATTATTTTAGTTTCTCACTTTTCTCCTAGCTGTGTAATCATTTATTTTGCAGGCTATGATCTAACATGTCCACTAGAGGGTGCACTTGACTATTTTTTGACCCAAAATACTTAAAGGTTATTTTGTTTATTGTTTCTTGGAATTCGTTAGCTGGGTTCATAGCTATCATAATATGAACTTTTTAAAATTATTAAACATCATTAAACATGGACACTCAGAGACTTAACATGTAGAAACCAAACACCTTAATATAAAACAACTGGCCTTGACAGGACTTATGGTAGGGAGAAGGAATGGAATGTATTTCAATAGAAATGCAGAGGGAAGCAGGGAGTAGAGAATGGTCAGGAAAGCTTCCTGGATAAGGCAGGACCTTCTGTAACCTTGAAAGATGGAAGTCAGTGGGGGTACTTCAGTGGTTCTCAAACTTTTGATCTTGGGACCCCTTTATACAACTAAAAGGTAAGATGGTTTTTAAAGGATCATTCTCAGTATTTCATAGATTGGCAAGTAAAATGGGTATATTGAAACATTTACTAATTAATTTAAAAATAAAAGTAACACATCTCTTCTTATTAATAATAGTCTTTCCAGTGAAAAATAGTAATTTTTCCAAGACAAAAATAGTGAGGAAGTGGTATTTTTTTATTTTTGTCCACTGCAGTATGTTTTTTTGACAATATGTAGAATAAAAGTTTTGCATATCTCTTTGATATCTACTTAAGATACATCTGGATTCCCATGTCTACTTCTGTGGGGTTTTTGTTTATTTGGGGGGCACATCTGGTGAATCTCAGGGGTTACTCTTAGCTCTGACCTCTGGAATTACTCCTAGTGGTCTCAGAGTCATGGGTTGCAGAAAACAATAGTCACTGAAATTAGGTGTTATCAATGAAATATTACTTGGTCACAAGAAAAGATAAAGTCATGAAGTTTGCTACTACAGAGAGAGCCCTGCAGAGTACCAGGCTGAGTACCATGCTTGGTGGTTTGACTTGAAGGTGCAGTGTCTCATGGTGGGTATCTAATCTCAGAGCTCTGGAGGGCTGGGAATCGACTTAGATTTTCTGGAAGAACTCAGATCATGGAGGTAGGAGCTTAAAGAATGGGAAAAAATCAGTCAAACAAAAAGTGTATGGGGAGCAAGAAGGAGCAGGAAGAGGTTGAGGGGAAAGATTCAAGGGTGGGAGTAAACTGCAAATGTACAGAGGTTATTGGGTGTTAACTGGTACTATTTTAATTTAAACCATTGGAATGGAGTGAATGATGTCTTCTTTGAACGCCTGGGAGCAACTCATTTCCCAGTGTCTGTTAATGAGATTACATGAGATCATGGGGGAGGGGGGTTCTGGGGGCTGAAGAGATAGTACAACAAGGTGGGGCAGTTGCCTTGCATGCCACCAAGCATGTATACCTTATGGTCTCCTGAGGTTGCCAGGAGCGACCCCTGAGAACTGAGGTGGGAGTAAGCCTTAAACACTGCCAGGTGTGGCCTAAATAAAATAAACCTTTAGAGCCTGTGGGTGCCACCTCCCCCTCCACCCCCCAGCCCCCAAATTCACATTAGGGAAAGACTCTGAGGACAAACAGGCTTCTTGTGTGCTGAAGGAGGAAGTCTCACTGGAAATCAAAGCTGACCTGCATTAGGAGAGGTAGGAGTCTGGCAGTCAAATCCAGCAAGTTCAGCTCTGTCACAGAAGGATGCTGAAGTATGGACTGAACCAACCAGTGAAGTTGGTTTTAATTTTCTTGTCTTTACCACTCGGTTCTGCACAGGGCACGTAGCACGTTGCTTCTTTCAGCACTGTAGCTCTTCATGCCTTACTGTCTTCAGCATGTGTAGACTCATCTCTTTGGTCCATCTGGGTGGGAATGTAACATTGAAATTTTCAAATAATCGAGTGATTGATGCAGGGCTGTCAGGAATTAGGGAGGTTCTTTTCTTTCAATGATGGGTTTTTGTTTTGCTGGGAATAGAACCAGGATCAGCCATGTGCAAGGCAAAAGTACCTTATTCATTGCCCTCTCACCCTCTGTGAAATGCTTGATGCTGCATAGAAACCATCAGATAGCTTTATGAAAGTGCCACAAGTCCAACCCCATTTTTTAAAAAATAATAATTACTTTATTTATGCATGGTGGTTACAAAATTGTCTGACCCCATTCTTAATATATCAGTTTAATTATTAGATAACAGTAGGTACACATAGATATCAAAGTAGTGCCATAATTTAGCAGGATGGATCCAGGCTAGTATATTCCGAAGTAAAACCTTTGTATGGGGGAGGGGCACACCCAGTGATGTTCTGAAGTTTCTTCTGGCTTTGCACTCAAAGATCACCCTGGCAGGCTCAGGGGACCAGATGGGGTGCTGCAAATTGAATCCCGTTTTACAACGTACAAGGCAAGCATGCTACCCAAAGTCAGATCTTGTACGTTGTCTTGAAAAGTCTCTTGCAGTAATTCTTTTCTTTTCTCTTTTAAACTAGATCTTCATCATTCTCTAATAGAGGGAAATTTTACTTGTGACCTTTCTTCTCACTGTCTTCTTCTAATTCTTTCTTTTGAGTATGTCATTCACCCTGTTGCACACCAGAGGGCAGGATCAGTCAGACAGAGCCTCTGTAGCTAACTTAGAGGACTTTGTAGCTGGTATAAAGTAGCAGTTAGAATTAGGAGAGACAAACTTGGAGATCTTCAGAAGGCTCAATCAAGGTTCTTATTTGACATGATGTGCTATTTTTTTCCATGACCCAAGGATTATTTTTATTTTCTTTAAAATAACATATATTTTTAAATATAGGTATGGCGATTTTACAATTTTGTCTGTGCTAGATTTTCAGACATTCAATGAGTGCTCCAACATCAGTCCCACTACCAGTGTCATCTTCCTCTACCAGTGTTCCCAGGTTCCCCCTTGTTAATAGACACATTTTAAAGATTAATTATAGTAGTTTGAATCCCACACTTCAGTATTGATCACTTTATGTTTAGATATATAATACACCACACTTTTATACCACTGATATGTCTTGGCCCCTGGCCCTTGCCCTATTATTACCTTGTGTTCAACTCTTCTTATCCACCCCACCCCCCTTCCCAGGCCTTTTTATCACTGTAATCTGGGCCAAGTGTTTGCCTCACTTTGGTACTCTGTGCTACTTGCTATGTTATTCTACAGACCACAGATAAGTGAGATCATTTGGTATTTGACTTTTTTCTAAGACTTTCTACAAAGTTAGCTTAGTGTTCTGTAATTCCATCCAGTTTTACAGAATTGCACGATTTCATCCTTCCTTGCAGCTGCATAGGATTTCACTGTGTATGTGCCCCACACCTTCATTATCCATGTGGTTTACCTTGATCACCTAGGCTGATTCCACATTCTAGCTATTGTACTAATGGTGCCAGTGATTAATAGTGTATATATGGCTTTTCACATGAATGTATTTGTGTCTCGGACTTAAATACCAGAAGTGAAATCAATAATTTTCAATCGAATATTGAGAGTAATGAATTTAGATGACATGATAGAGCAATGTGGAACAAGAGAATCTGTGACCACTGAGATGCCCATCATCGCCTCTGAAGCATGGCTGGGTTGAAGCTCCTCGTGATGTTCCTTCCAGTGGTAAAAAAAAAAAAAAGGTGTATGCAGAGATGAGTTATTTGCAGCATTTGGAGAAATTGTCAGAGTAGTATGGAGATATGGTCTTTCTAAATGAAAGGAGATAGAGATAGGGCACGGGGAGACAGGCCTCTTACTGCAATTCTCAGAATCCTTAAAATGGGATCCTTGGTGACATTTTTCTCTTGACTTCCAGAAACTCAACTGGTTACTAAAGTGAACATGTTACTGGTATTTACATGGTAGAAAGAAAGAGAGAAAGAGAGAGAAAGAAAAAGAAAGAAAGAGAAAGAAAAAGAAAAGAGAAAGAAGGAAACTAGCTGCTTATCTCTAGAAGAGGGTAGAATCCTTCAGATGGCTCTAATTTTTCTTTTTTGGGTTTTTATTTGGGGTGGGGGTCACAGCCAGCAGCACTCAGGGGTTACTCCTGGTTCTTTGCTCAGAAATCGCCCCTGGCAGGCACGGGGGATCCTATGGGATGCTAGGATTCAAACCACTGTCCATCCTGGATCAGCTATGTGCAAGGCAAATGCCCTACTGCTGTGCTATCTCTCTGGCCCCTTAAAGTATCTCTACTTTTCTTAGTAAAAACTGGGAGCAGCAGCATCAGAGAGAGAGACAGAGAGAAAAAGAGAGAGGAGAGAGCGAGAGAGGAGAGAAAAATAGGGAGAGTTAAATCACTTGATTTTTATGCATCCTACCCTGATTTGACCCCCCAGTACCACATAAGGTCCCCTGAGGCTTGCTGGGAGTGATCTATGAGCACAGAATTGGGAGTAAGCCCTAACCACCATCGATTGTGGTCTAACTTTCTTCCCTTTGTGATGTTCCCCCCTTCTCGCCCCCGAAAGTGATTGAAACAATCTTTAAGATACAGTGGCTGGAGAGGGGAGATTGATGGTTTGGGTTGGGTAGAATGAGATTTGTGGTTATTTGGGGTAAGTTTCCTGTGGTGCTGGAAGACCTTGAAGTTGAGGTCCATGTGTTTGTTTTGTAGTTTACTGAGTCATTACTATGAAGTTTCTATTTCTCACCTTTACCAGGCCTCCCTGCTAACATCTGCATGGGGTCCTGACTGAAGGCTGCAGGCCTGAGGAGAGAGAAGGAACTTAGTCCTGCTCCCTGCTTTCTTGCTGTTCCATTCTGGGTTGTGTCAGCACAGGCTTTTGCCCTTCAGTGGCAATTGGTTGAAATCCAGCCTTTTCACATTTCCCAGAACTAGAGAACTAGCTTTATCTTGCCCTGTTAGAGATCTGTGCACAGCTCAGAGCTGCTCAGATACTAGGGATTCTCAAGGGGCCTGTGCTGGGTGATGTCATCTATGGCCTGAAGGTCCTTTTGCTTCTTTAGTTCTCCAGTACCCCTGTAATGAGTCTTCACATCAATTTCTCTCTCTTAACATGGTACTTCATGTTTTCCTGATATAACTTTCTCAACTATTTTTTATTTGTATGTGTTTTGGTTTGGGACCATACCTGACAATGCTCAGGTGTTAGTCCTGCCTCTGTGCTCATTGATCACTCCTGGTGGTGCTCAAGTGACCATATGTGGTGCCAAGGATAAAACTGGCTTGGCTGCATGCAAAGCAGGTACCTTAAACTCTGTACTGTCTCTCTGGCTGGCCCACAGAGATTTTTTTATAAACGAATTAGAAGTCCTAAGTCTCTATTGTTTACGCCAATTTCAAGCTCTTCTCATGTATCTGTGTAATATCTAAATAGACATTTTTCTCTAGTCCTTTTTGTTGTTTGAAGCAAAGTTTAAATGATCACCAGAGGGCAGAAAAGATCTACATATTAAGGATGACAAAATGCTGTTTGATAAGGGTCTACTAGACTTGACCTAGGGTGAAAAAATTATATTAATAACTCACAATTTGAGTATCAGAAAGGAAATATAATTTTATTTAAACTATTGATGTTGATGTTAAATAGCTTATGGCTTTATAATTTTCAGTAGCACTTTATTTCGACTGCTGTACATACTACATTATCTGTGCCACTAGAAGTCAAGCTTTCATCATCCACATATAATTCATGCCTCTCCCCAACTCATCCAATCTCCTCTTCACCATCCCTTTGAGGGACCACCATTTTTTCTTATAGTCTAAGAGTTTATTTGGAAAGGAAAACCTAAGTGGGTTGCTTTCTTCAAAACCGTGTTTCTAAATAGGTATGTTATTCTTTTGATGGTAGACACATAAGAAAAAGAGGCTTTCCAGATGTTATTCACAAGGATAAGTAGAGTTGAGAGAAATATCAGAGCATGAGGATGAAATATGAATGCTACACACAGTGAATGAAACAGAAAGATGAATTTCTTGGACCAGAGTGATAGGACAGTATTGATTTCCAGCATCACATATGGTCACCTAAGCCTGCAAGGAGTGATCCTTGAGTGCAGAGCCAGGAATAACCCCTGAGCATGACTGGGCCACTGCCCCCCCCCCAAAAAAAAGAGAAAAGACAAAAAGATGAATAATGAATACCTTTTGGAGGCAGTGCTTGGCCACAGCTGGCTCTGTGATTTGAGGAGCCACTCCCAGAGATGCTGGAGATGAAACCAGGACTGGCCACATGAAGGCAAGAACCAAAACCCCTGTACTCTCTATCTGGCTTAAAAGATGAATTCTGCAAGTATATGGTTGAAGAATCAAAAAGTGTCATTTATGGGCCGGTGAGATAGGGTAGGGCGTATACCTTGCATGTGGCTGACCTGGGACGGACCTGAGTTTGATTCCTGGCATTCCACATGGTCCCCCGAGCCTGCCTGGAGTGATTTCTGAGCACAGAGCCAGGAATAACCCCTGAGCACCGCTGGGTGTGGCCCCAAAACCAAAATAAATAAATAAAAATAAAAAAGGAAAAGTGTCATTTATTCTCTAGATAATTGAAATGAAACCAAAAGACAATGGTGGAACAAATTGATAGATTGATTCTAGTATCTGAGGATGTTCTTTTGCTATTCACAAACCGTAGCATTGACTCTTGTGTCGATGTTGCCTGTTTTCTGGTTTTAGCACACTCAAGTCAGTTCAGCAGTCATCTAGTTGGACACTGCTGCAGCCACAGATTTAGCAGTCTGTGCTGTTCTGTTTGCTATTCACAGGAGATGATGTCTGCCCATTCATCTGAATGCATGAACATGGGGAACTTGATGATATAGTTATACTTTCTGGATTGACACTTTGGTTGATCAGCCAAGAGAACCTTGCCAAAGCCCCACATTTTAGGCTAGAACACTGCTTGTGAGAGAGTAGTCCCGGGCAGCCAGCACTAGTCTGCCGGGCTTTCTGTGGGTGCCTTTTCCTTTCTTTCACTGAAATGTTCAGAGATTGAATGAGGCAGACCCTGGAAGCAGATAATGTTTAAAACCTGATACCCTTGGGAACCAGCCATTCTGATTATTTTCTCTTTGTACCATTTGCTGTTGATGGTACCCCAGGCCTGCAAGCAAGCACCACTTTTCTCTGTCTTGTCTCTCTCTTGGTTTGAGGAGATGCAATTCACTGTCTTCAACTTATCTCTTTTCCTGCTGGTTTGGCTCCTTCAGATTCTCACTCTGAAACAAAATGTTGATCTGAGAAAAATGACCTCCTTTTCTATAAGCAGGGATGTGCACTTGTTTTATCTCAATTTGGATGGTGCTTCTGTTCTGGATTTCTCTGTGAACTCTGTTTGTTTGGCTTCCACGAATTATTAGTACACTTCCAGGTGTTCTGTGCTCTAAGACACAGACGTTGTGTGAAGTGACAAGTCCCTTCGGGGGCTGCTGAAGGCACTTCCCTTCCTGGTATAGTTATTCCAGTGACCTTGGGAGTAACCCAGTGCCTCCCTTCCTACATGAGGATGACACCTGACACTTAAGATTTATAGGGCACAACAGACCCCTTTACAATCCTATTTATGTGACCATGGGGGTGTGGAAGCCCTCTCGGCTTTTCTTTTTGTTCCAGTAAGGGCTCCCCGTCATATGGACCCTTGAAGTACCTGGCTACAGAGTGCTTTAGTGGAGAACTTGAATTTGAACTCTAAGAGTCATGGGTCTTGGAATAAATCTTTTAGCCCTAGAAGACAGAACTTTTTCATTTACAAAAATGGTATTCTTGGGCCCGGAGAGATAGCCCAGCGGCGTTTGCCTTGCAAACATGCAAGCAGCCGATCCAGGACCAAAGGTGGTTGGTTCGAATCCCGGTGTCCCATATGGTACCCTGTACCTGTCAGGAGCTATTTCTAAGCAGACAGCCAGGAGTAATGCCTGAGCACCGCCGGGTGTGGCCCAAGAAACAAAAAAACAAAAACAAAAACAAAACAAAACAAAAAAGGTATTCCTAAGAATGATATTGTCTTAGAGTGCTCCCGAGGATTAGAAGACCTTAGGGATCTGAGAGATCATGACATTGAGGATTAAACGTGGGTATACCTCACTTGTCATCACTCTCTTTCTCCCTTTTGTGCACAAAGGAGACTGGCTGGCAGAGTCAGTATCCTTCCTCTAAGTATGGTGAGTGATTTTGCTGTGTTGTTGGAGATGAACTAGAACGTAGAAGAAAAAGTTCAGCTTCCAATACCTTCTGCTGAAGGCTTTGAATGGTAGCATGATTGTTTCTGATGAAGATTTGATTGACAAGAGATTTTATTCACACCAGGGCTTTTAAAAACAAAAACCAAGGCATTATTAGCAAAACTTATTTTAAAATGGGGTGGGGGTAGTTGAGGGTGAGAAGCAATGGTGGTGCTCAGAGACCATTCCTGGCTCTGTGCTCAGGAGTGACTCCTAGTGGTACTCAGGGGATTATATGCTATGGCCAGGAATTCCAACCAGGGATTCCAACCAATGTCATGTTCAGGGCAAGCACTTTACTTCCTACACTGTCTCTCCAGCCCTGGGGAAACATGTTTAATAATAATCTTGTGAAAATATATGTTAAGAAAAGTTTATTTTTGTTTTATTTGGAATTGCTCCAACTTTTCACCCAGTTGGTCTTTTCACATTTTCATAGTAACGTCAGCTTCCAGTATCACTTCTAGAATTTCTCTATTCCTCTCCTCAGGCAGTTGGACCTTAATATGGCCTGTAGGAGCCTCATTTCCAAGTGTTCAGTCCCTGTGTTCTCTCTAGTCATAGGTCCTACTGATACTGTAACACCCCTCAACCCCCAGCTTGCCTGTCCATCTTAAATCCAAGAGCTAGTTTCTCTCTGCTCTTCCTCATATCCCTGCTGATCTTGACTTCTCTTGTTTTTGCTTTTGTTTTTTGCTTTTTTGGGTCACAACCGACAATGCTCAGGGTTACTCCTGGCTCTGCACTCAGAAATCACTCCTGCAGGCTCAGGGGAACCATATAGGATGATGGATATCAAACCTGAGTCAGTCCCAGGTAGGCCTCTTGCAAGGCAAACGCCCTACCTCTGTGCTGTCATTCCAGCGCCACCCTGCCTTATCTTAAGCTTCATCAGGATCCTGTACCTGAGCTCTCTGGGTTAGCTGCTGGTATTCTTAGAATTTTATGCCTTTTTGTTCTACTCTCCGCCTAGTGCTGGGGACCTCCAGAGCCATAACCTGCAGTGCTCAGGGGATTATGTGGTACCAGAAATTTAATCTGAATCAGCCTAGCTCCTGTACTCTAGTCTGGCCCCCTCCACCGTGTACTTATCATACCACAACTGCTTTATCCCCTGTTCTGTCCTGGACACTTGGACTGTTTCTAGCTGTTGTCCTAAGGCAAACAGCACGTCTTTGGGTGTATAAAGGAATTTTTGTTTCTCCATTCGTCTCCAGTAATATTTTATTACTTGCAGATTCTCTGAAAACTCCCTTTTGGTCTTTTTTTTTTTTTTTTCTTTGCTTGTCTCTTAAATTTGAGATTTTCCCAAACTTGGCAAAATGTTCAGCTCTAGAAATTTTGTTTGTGTGTGTTTTGTTTTTGGGGCCACAGCCAGCAATGCTTGAGGCTTACTCCGGGCTCTGTGCTCAGGTATCACTCCTGTGGGATTTGGAGGATTATATGCAATGCTGTGTATTGAACATGGTCGGCAGCATTATAGAATAAATACTTACCTCCTGAAAACCAAACATCTTCATCAGGTGCCTGCTGTAAGCCTATTGCTGCTTTTCAGTATTTAAACTTTATTAACCTTCCTCATCTTTACAATAACAAATGAAGTCATTTCTTTTTCCTTTTTTTGTTTGTTTTTGGACCACACCCAAAGACAGGGGTTACTCCTAGCTCTGCACTCAGAAATCACTCTTGGTAGGCTCAGGGATGCCAGGAATCGAGTCTGGGTTGGTAGCGTGCAAGGTAAATGCCCTACTCATTGTGCTATCGCTCCGGCCCCTAAAGTAATTTCTTATTTTTCTGTCCTTTAGGGGAGAAAACTCACTACTTGAGGGAATTTTAGTACCTCTGTCTTTCACAGGCTTATCGGCAGAAGAGCAGGGGTAAATCACGGGGTGTTTCTCTTGGTCCTGCACTCTCACGCTTGTGCAGGAGTGTTCATGAACTAGTTGAACAGCAAGTTTGCATTGCTGTCTGTTCCTGTGACTTCAGGCTTTTTTGCCCCCCCCCCCCCTTTTTCAAAGAAACCAGTCAAAATATATACTTGTTCATAAGAATTCAAGCCATGCAAGTGTAATAAAGTAAAAAAGTCAAGGTCCCTCCCTCTCACCACTCCCATTCTCAAGAGGTGCTGTGGCCGCTGCAGCTTTCACGGAAAGTGTCCAAGCTTTCCCTTTCAGTCCCTCGGTCCCTCCTGAGTTTCACAATCCTTTCTCCTTCTGTTGAGCTCAGATGCTGATTTATAGCTACTTTTATGTTTGTTTGTTTGTTTTTTTAAATGCAATTGTCTGTCGTCTCAAATATTTGAGCCATTGGAAAGTTTTTGGGTGAGTGGCAGAAAAGAAATCAACAGATCAGCCAACCCCCTCTTCTCTCATTCCATTCGTGGACTCTGGCCGGCCCCTGAAACTCAGGTTCTTCACAGTGAAAGGCCTTTTCTTTCTTTTCACCTTCAGCCCCAGATGCTGGGCTTTATCTCACTTAGTTGCTGCTGTGATGGAGTCTCAGGACTCCGTTTGTCTCTCCCCTCATAGGCTGGCACTGGGAGGACTGGGACAAGTTTCCCCCAGTGCATTCCTCTGGCAGCCTCAGTCTACTCTGCTGACCTAACTGAAGGGCATGCATGTGTCCCTTCATGGCAGTGCTATCAACACATTTCAGCTGAGTTCTAGCTCAAGTCCTAGCTGTATCTGTTTCTGGATCCTGTCCTGACTTCCCTTCAGCTTGTATTGATGCCTGTTACCCTTTACTCTGAATACATTACTCCTTCAGGGCACTGCCCCTCCATCTCAACAATCCTCTAACTTCCTGAATTATTTGTGATTCTCACTGCCAGAGAAGTTTCTCCTGTCACCCCACACTGCGACTTTACAGTTGTTCTTTATTTTCTGTATGAGTACCAGGGTCCAGTTTTGCTATTTTGTGCCCGGTTTGTAGTGGAGATCTGTTACCTCACAAAGGCCTTTGTGGCAAATATTGTTATGCCATTTAGTGTTTACTTTGCCAAGCTCTCAGGTAAAAATTCAGTCTTTTATTTTTCTTGAAATGTTAAGCTTTAACAAAATGAGTGACTCTGTTATTTCCATCTTTCAGTAATGCTGTTAGCAAGCCTTTCTCTGAAAGCATCAGTAGTCTATGCTGTGAATATGGGACTGGCCTTGACTAGCTGGTTATGACCAACCTTTGCTCATCTCAGAAATGCCTTATTTAAGAGACTTCTAACTCACATTGGGTTGCAGCTGTAAAGGGCTTACACTTTGTCAATTCAAAATGAATAAAGAAAAATACTCAGGATAGGCACCAAGACATATTGAAAATAGTTATTAACTAAGAATGTTAATTCTTATTCTTTAATCCCAGTCTCTGTATTTCAGTTAACCTTAATTTAAGCATCTAGTTCATGGTCTTTTTAATCAAGTGCTTTGAAATATATATATATTTAAATGGCTAAAATTTAATGTAAAAAATTAGGTGAATTTTATAGTACCTAAAAGGAAAGAAGAAAAAGGAAAAGTGTTTGCCATAAAGGCAGGCTGGGAGGGTGGGAGGTAAATTAGGGACATTGGTGAAGGTAAGTGGGCATTGGTGAAGGGATGGGTGTTTGAAATTGTATGACTGAAACTCAATCATGATTAACTTTATATCTCATGATGATTCGATACATTAAAAAAAAAGCTCTAGAGGGATTTTTAAGTAGGGCGGGTGGCTGTGGTCTGGAGGAGTGGACAAGGCCCTTTTCCCTGTCATGCTTGCAGTCAGTCCCTTGGCACCATGATGCACAAGCCTTCCAAGGTCCTCTGCCTTATGTGCTGACTTTTGTGAATCATCTCTAGGCCAAGGCTGAGATCAAAGCACGGACAAGTGTTTCCCATATTATTCATCCCTGCTGTCCCCCAGTATGAATGGGTGGCTATAAAGTTTCTTCATCAAAAGGCAGAGAGAGAGAGTGCAGTGGGTAGGTGCTTGCCTGGCACGTGGCTGACCTGAGTTCTATCCCCGGCATCACATATGGTGGGGAGGGTTTAGTGATTCAGAGAGGAAAGAGAATGAGGGAGAAAGAGAAAAAAAGGGAGAGGAAAATAAAAGAGGAAGAGAGAGAAAAAGAGAGAGGGAGCAAGAAGAGATTCTCTTGTCCCTCTTTCTCTGTCTTCCTACACTTTGAAGGAAGGTGATGATTTTATGTCATGACAAGGTAAACCTAGCATTGATTTATTACCACCCAGAATGTCAGTGTTAACTTAGAAATAAGGCATTCCTAGAACACCAAGAAGATTTTTGTAGAACAAACACCAGAGTGTCCATATTGAACTATTTGGGATTTTAGCTGTGTTTTTTATTTTATGGAGTGGAATCTGGCCAAATTTCTTAGGAAGCCAAATATTACTTGAGGGTGTTTGTTGTTGTTTGAGTCTGGTGCCACTTTGTTGCCACCCTCTATTCCTAAACCTTTTAGTTTTAAATAATCAGTATTGCATTTGAATAAAATACCAAGTAACTGAATTAATTATGCAGCTTCTCTAAGCTTCCTTTTTTTTTTTTGTCCAAAAAGAACAGCTCAAGTAACTGAATTGTGCCTCTTAAAAATGTGAGACTCACTGGGGTTAAGGAGAAAGTTGCTTTCTTATCCTTTTAGGTCCGATCTTCCAATTCAACTTGACTTTTTTTTTGTTTCCCATCTTCGAGTATTTTATATTTGTTTTCTACAATTTATTCCATTTAAGCTTATTTGGCTCAGGGGGAATATTTTCTAAGTCACTTACGTTTCTCCTGCCTTTTCATTGTTCAGGATTGTTCCAAACTTCTAAACGAAAGCTCTTACCGAGAAGTCTTATATGTCTTATGTATGTATTTCTTGCCAACGAACATAAAAATTATTCCTCTGGACTTGAACCCCAGGGCTTCCCCCCCTTCTCTGCATATTGTAAAATAGATATTTTATTTATTTATTCTTATTAAATGTTGTTTGTCTAGATCAAGTTCTTCATGTGAAATTTACGCTTATTTAGCAAGAGTGGGATTATTTGGGATGTAGTTTCTCCTAATTCTGTGGGGCCCTTAGAAACTCTTTTTTGGAGATATGTATATGTCTTATATAGATGCATACCAACTCTTACTTGAGTAATTTTTTTTATTGTAAGAATCGAAAGAAAAAAGGAAACAAAGGAAAGGGAAAGGAAAGAAAGCTCCCTTATGTAAGAGGACAAAGGAATGCTCACTTAACTAGACTGGAATTGAAATTTGTGTTTCATTTAAAATGAGAAACCAGCAAATCCCTCTTCTACTTTGTTGCATCAAGGTGAATTTTTCCTTCATTCTGGGCTTTGGACAGTTTGCCTGGACATCTTCCCAGGAAAGCCCCTGTGTAAAATCCCCATTAAAGCAAAGTCATCATAAAATCACTTCATTTCTATAATGCTTGTCTTCTGACCTATGTGGAATGTACTACAATTCTTAAGGTGCATATTTTGGGCCTTAAATGTTATTAAGAAAAATGAAAAGCAAGCATGACGTTCTCCTGTATATACATACAGACGGTGATATAAAATGAAGATTAAAGGTAGAGATTCTTCCTTTTCATACGGTAAAGTAATTGGGGGCAAAGAAATCTGACAGTTGGCAGGAAGAAAAGGTCAAAGGGGCCAGTAGAGGCAGTGGAGAATGAATTGCACTGTCCTAAATTCTGGAATTTTATTCAGAAATTTTTAAGAAAGAAGAAGGAAAAGACATGTGTCTACTTATTTTCCTCCTAGGACTCATCAGTCTTAGACCTGGGTCTCCACGTAACCCCTAGAGTCTCACCAGAGCTGGGCTGGTCCTCCATGGAGGCAACCTGTGAGTTAGTTCCCCCAAACTAAACAGAGAATAATAAATCATATAATGTGCATGGCTTCTTATCTCTTGCTAGAGGCCATTGCTAATTTCAGAGAGATTTGAAATGGATTTACTCTTTTGTGTAATTAAAGAGTCAACCGGTTTACTTACACTGTAAACAAACATGTGGCCAAGTGAAATTGGCAGGAAGTTCCGAACCTCTGCACTCTTAATGCCCCTTAGTACTTAGAGTACCTTGAAATGCTCAGTGGGGATGGGGGAGTAGAGTGGAATGTTGCTTAGTGTGTTGCAGAATCAGGCTAGAAGAAAGGACTGAGTTGAGGCCATTAATCTCTGAGTTCCATGCCAGAATAGTTCCAGGTAATGAAACAGGGCACAGGCATGGTGTGGGGAGAAAACCACTGAAGCAACTGCAGTCTCTGACTCACTTCCGTAAGCCTAGACTCTGGGAAGGTTCTCTGCTCAAGTTACCCCCTCCTCCCTTCTTTCATCTGTAGCAAAAACAAATAGGAGGAGAGGAAGATAAAGAAATCATGCTCATTTACTAGGTCAGTTTCTAGGCCAATTTTGACCTTTACAGTGAACTCTTCACATCTGCTGACCACAAATATCTACATATGGTAACAGGTATCTTGCTTTCATACCATATAATCTAGGAGCCATAAATAACTAGGCATTGTAATTATATGGCAGTTACCATACCGTTGAAGTACTTACATGGTTATTAGTACCCTATAAAGTAAGGTGGTAGTATGTTTTGTTGTTGTTGTTGTTTTTATAATCTATTATAGGAATTGATTATTTCTATACATTAAAAGTTCATAAATTTTTTTTTTTGGTGGAGATGCTGGGAATTGAATCCGGGGCCTCATACACATAAATAATTTTTATATGCTCTGATAATTAACTTGGACAATGAAAAAATAAAAAGGTGCGTGTTCCTCCAGGATATTTTTTCATCATTCTGTTCACAAGGAGATGGATTTTAACTATGGAAGGATGAATTTTGTGGTGGTTCCGAATTTTGCTAGGTAAGCATCCATAGCTTTGAGAGAACCAGCAGTTGGAGTCATAGACTTTGTGCCTATCATCTATGGATGCAATTTGGGGGAATTTTTTTTTAAAGTTATGCCACAAGTTACTACTATTATCAACCTTTCCTTTTTCTCCTTTTCTGACTTTTCTCTGCTTTGCTTCCTCTCCTCACAATCTCACTCCCTTGCTGATTTTCTCTGCTTTCTGCCTTTTTTCTTCTTTACATGCAGATAACCACTAGGATTTTGACAGTATTGGTTTGAAAACAAAACTTAGATTAATGAATAAAATCCTTTGATGATTTATTTCATTGATATTTTATTTTAAAAAATGTTTCTCACCCTTTTGTAGTGATTGTCTTGGTTGCTGGTTCTAGTTTTGAAGACAGGTAATGTTTCAGGCCTTTTAGTACTTGAGCTGTTGTCTGTTGCTGTTCATAGCACACCTCACCGTCCTTTCCATAGAATAGCATTGAATCTGAAACTTGATGCATTTTGATTTGCTTTCCACCCCCTCCCACTCTGATCTTCTGTAGATTCAGTGCAAACAGTTTTGTGCAAGCAGACGTGACCTAACTCTGTTCCCTGCATAGAGAACTATTCAACTTTACTTTTATGTGTTTTGAATACTGCCTCATCTGAGACTGTGACAGCAATAAAGTATGCATGGCCAACCTTATTTTAATAGCGCAAGAGAGCTGCTTTTAATTAATAAGTGGATCTCTTTATGTCTGGGGTTTTCGGTTTATTTTGTGGTTCTTTGGCGTTCTGCAATTATGTGGCCTAAAAGGACTAAGTTAGTGGAGACTCGCTCCTTTTAAAAATCTGTCATTTACATGTTTCGTGTCTATAATCTGTGTGCAGATTATTGCCTTTGAGAAAGGAGAAAAGCAGCAGTGGCAGTTTCTCTCCCCCTTTACAATGGTAAAAGCTCTGTAATTCATATTTAGGTCGTCATTAATAAATAACAGTGTGAGTCCACACTGGTAGAAGATAGGTGTCTTCAGAGGAGCTCAGGCTGCTTTTAAAATACCTTCACAGTGCGTCCCTGGATCCCTCCTCCTCACATCTAACACGACTAAACATTGGTAGAACTTGTATAAAGTTTCTAGGTATCTTCTAGGTTATTGAAAAAAGTGTGCCAAGTCTCCTGCATGCTGGTACTGCATGATCATGTGGGACAGGTGCAGATTTTAATTGTGTTCAGTCAAATTTAGGATTTCAGCATGTGCCCTGATGTGGCCACCATGGGGTCCTGTTGGGCTTTCCAGGCAAAAATCTTGGACCAGACTTGGACATGGAGTGGACCCAGAGAAACGGTTTCCTTGGTGTATGTGTGAAAGTTCTGGAACTGTTTTCTGATTCACCTATGAATGATGCCAACCTGCCTTGCTTCTGTTGCTTGGTGAACTGCCTTCTCCAGAAGATCTGTTCTTTCTTTCTTCTACCCGGGGGAGAAGAGTAAGTCTGTTTTGTAACATTGGAAAGAATTCTCTGTGGGGACTTGAGGGGTCCACCAGTAGAGGTCCAGCTATCTTCTGACTAACATATTAGTCACCCAGTTAATCTGTGGGTCACTTCATACTTCAGGCTCACATTTTAGGAAAAAATATTCATATGTATAAAAAGAAAGGTAAAAGAAAAGAAAAAAAGTAGTATTGGGGGGGGGGTTAAGTTACACCGGGTGGCACTTAGGGGTTACTCCTGGCTTTCCGCTCATAAATCACTCCTGGCAGACTCAGGGGAATCTGGGATACCAGGATTAAACCTAGGTTGGTTGTGTGCAAGGCAAATGCCCTACTCACTGTGCTATCATTGCTCTGGCTCCTCCAAAAGGTAGTATTTTAAAATCTAGTAGAATAGATTAAGGTATGATGGGTTGACACCATCGGATGCTTCTCTACTGATTTCCATCCCTCTTCAGAAATATATTGTGTCCCTCTAGTGCCAATATCCTCCCCCATAGTCTGGGTGACCCCCTGCACCCCTTGCACTACATCCTCCATCACTGTACCACACAATCTTGCCATCTGGCTCCAAGAAGAAACTTGGGTTTGCTTCCTTTCTTTAGAGGAGATGTCTTTAAAAACCCAGAGACAACAATGTGGATTTACCGGCTTTCCCATTACTTCTCCCCCCCAACCCACCCCTGTCGCCACCTCCGACCCCTGACCCCGGCCAAACCCTTACGCAAAGCCTAGTTGATTTTCTAGCCTGGGTCAGTCAGCTCCCTCCTCTGGGAGACTGTGCTGCGGAGTGGTGGTCGCTAGATGGCAGTACTGTTCCACAGCAGCCTTGCAAAATACTCAGAGCGATTTCATCTCCGGCCTAATTTTGAAAATGCTTGATTAGCTACGTGAAGCTGTGTTTGGGTGATTTTTTTTTTTTTTTTTGCTTCTAAACATACAGAATTATAGCCACAGTCTGAAATAAAGGCATTACTGGTAGACAACATGATTATTAGTTGTAATTTAATCAGTTCAACATGGGGAATGGCATATAGGTTTTTAATTATATTTGTAGAAACAGTCTACACAAATGCATAAAAAGTTTAACAAGAATGATTATGATTTCGCACTTATTTTTTCTCATGTTCTCTCTTTGATTCTAGCGAGGGTTACAGCTGATCATTATGGCGAATCATCTGAGATGTGTTTTTGTGCATGTGTTGGTTTTGATTCTTATAGATTTACACATCTTTCTTGCAAATAAAATATATTTTAATCCTTGCTCTATACTAAGTGATATGTGCACCAAAATAGCTAATATCTTTATAGTTTTTTTCAGAGAGTTCGGGGAGTTCCCTGTCCTTGCTGAAGGATAGGTTATGACCTTAGATTAATTTTTTGCAAGCAGGTCTTTAATGTGATCCAATTTTTATTTGTGATTCAGAGCAAATTATACAATAATTAATTATTTTAATTTAGATACAAAAGCACAATATATGATCATCATTTGGAATGAAAACTTACAAAATCAATTGGCAATTAACATATTTTCTGTTTTAAGATCATGTCAGGGAAGATTTTATGTATTATAGTTTGAGAGAAATGATAGTTTCCCCTTTATTTTTTAGGAAACATGATGTTTCTAATAATCCTCTATAGAAGAATATATATTTTGTAAATTGCTTTAGAGAAGATTTTTATTTCAAATTGAGAAGAAAATTTTGAAAACTCTGCCATAATTGTTTATTTTCTCTTAAAGTTTGCATCTAGAGCTGCAGAATGACTGCTTGCAGACTTAATCTGATATTTTGCTTTAGGACACTAAAAAAATTGAAGTGTAAAGATTTTTATTGTTTTCTTAAAAAGGCTTTACCAGGTAGAGGTGACAGGGAAGGCATGTGTACTGCTAAATCGGAGGGTTCTGTTTTGTCAACCATTTTAAATACTTAGCTTTGTGGATATTCCAGTAGTCGAGCGCCTGTTTAAACTTACATTTGAAGTAGAAGTCCTAGTCTCTGATCTGGGAGGCAACTAGTAATACAGCATGCAAATCCTGAGAGTTTGGCTGATGGTTAACCCCTTGACATTCTTAATACAAAGATTCACTTACATTGTGAGCGTGTGTGGACAGACACACACCCACACACATGTGATGTAGAAACAACCATTGTAATTGCTGTAAAATAAAAGGGCTTGGTGGGAATGTGTGCATAGTCATTCATGTTAGAGTTTGTGAAAGTTGGGGACATAAGCATTTTCATATCTATTTCCTAGCAGAGATGGCCAGAGTAAATGACACATTCATAAGCTCATTTTAGTTTTTTAGATCATTCCAGCTGATAAAGCCAGTCAAGAAGCAGGACAATCACATTTTCTTGGTGGCATGACACTCTGGTTGTAGGAAGAACTTCCTTTGTGCCGGAGAAGTTTGACTCACAGAGTGGGGAGGATTAAACAGAACTCTGTCTTTTGCAATTGAAGTCGGGCTGTTGAGTGATACATTTTGAAAGAGTCGCTTAAAGTTTTGAAGAAGCAACATATTGACTACAGTTTTGCTGTCAAAGCAAATACATAAAGACCCTTAGTCATTTTTGCTTTGGGAAATACCTTGGGAAAAGTGAAAATTCTTCCCCGTTCGTCTGGGCAATAGAGATTTCTTTAGCCAGGGATAGGATGAAGGTGGATTCCTCCCCCCTACCCCCAAACCCCCAAGGCTTTTGTTTCTCTTTTTACAGACAACCAGACTTGCTCCTAGGTTTGTAATATTTAAAGGAGTTCAATGGGAGGCCCCTGATTCTTTGATCTGATGTCACAACCGTTGTTTAATGAGAAAGGTTTTTTAATATTGTGAAGAATATTGCATATTTCTTCCGGCTCTGTCCTACATACGAGAATGTTAGCTCTACACCTTGGGTCCTTTTCTTTGATTCCCTGTCTGGAGTTGGCGAATTGGCTTCGTGGCCCTCCTTCCCACCCCCCCTCCCTCCCCGGGCCGAAACAGGTAATTACAAAGGTCCTCAGATCAATTTTGGTAAAGGGGCACCCTGACGGGGACCATGACTGAAGTGTGACATGAGCCGTTTCCAATACAATGGGTGGCCTCGCATTCCTCTGGAAGCCAAGCTCATTAAATATTCGGTTCCTTTTTTCCCCCTCCCCTCCCCCCTGGTGCACTTAGCTTGAGTCGCCCTAAGTCTGGGGTTTCTTCACTCAAGACTTAGGAAAATTGCTTCGAGTTCTCAGATTGAATTTTTTATGTGTATGACTTCATGATAGCATTAGCATGTGCTTTGATCCATGTGTGAATGGCGCTGGGTCGGCGCTTATTGCCATATCCAGATGGTGTTACAGGGAACAAACAGTTGTGTTTTAGGATTTCTCAATAGACTGTCTAGACTGGCCGTGCAGCAGACAGATACAGCCTCCCATCAAATTAGCGTTTGTCAGATTTATGGTAATGGTTCACCAAAGCCTTCCTGTCATTGACATTAAGATTTACGCCTCCGAAGTTATTTTGTCTTCCACAGAATATAGCTTGTGATTGCTCGGATTTAAAAAAAAAAAGAGAGAGAAAGAAAAGAAAAAAAAGAAAGAAAGAAGTTTAAGACAGAGAAGTCGTGCTGAATGTGAACTGTTTCTGAATGGGAAGGAAAAGTATAAAAGGAGGCTGTTGGAGCTGTGGCCCGGCCTGTATTGATCAGGGCAGGCCCCGCCCCACCCGCGCCCAGTGATCAGAAGGGCGCCCTGTGCTGCCTGGTGTCTCCCATTTGCCCCGGCTGGAAAGAAAAACATCGACGTGGGTGACTCGGGCCAGATTTTGCCCTTTCATGTTGTTCCTCGGGGGTAACGTGATCTGCTGCCCCTTCGCGGTGGGAATAACCTTTTGACAGGCCGTGTGTCCTTGCTCAGTGGAAATGTTTTCCCAAGGCTGGCCAGGCCGCCTTTGATCATCCCTCCCTCCAGTGTGGGATCCCAGCTACCGTGCCCGGCCAGAGACATGGGCTCTTGCTTGGATTTCAAGCAAGGGACGATTTCAAGTTGGTACATAAAGCCCAGTGAGAGGGATTAGGGAAGGGCCAGGACACTTCAAGTTTTATAAACTTGGTGCCTGTCTCTTTTGCCTAACTGGGTGCAGGGTTGTATTTTGCACATTTTGGGTACAAAGCCACATTCTGGTAAGGGGATGAAGACGTAGATATCAGCCTGCAGTTGCTGAAGTTCACTGCTTTTTTGAGGCAGATGTTGAGGCCCCAAGATCCCATTCCCAGGCCGACTTGGCTGTGGCAGACAGTTTATGTACAATGAAATAGGCTTTTGTGGAGGTGAAAAGCACCAGCACTGGTCCTTCAAAGGAAGTTTTTGCACTGACCAAAGAATCAGCATTTGGGGCTGCAGAGAATGGTAAGGCACGTGCCTTTGCTGACCTGGGTTCTATCCATGGCATCCAATGTCAAGTCCCACCAGGAGTGATCCCTGAGCACTGCCTGGTATGCCCCCCCCCCAACCAATCAATGAACAAAAGAACAGAATGGGCATTGGGGAAACCTCTGCTAACCTTTGGTATATCAGGATTGAGCAGTCCTATTTAGTGAAACATCAGAATCCTCCTAGAGTCTTTCCTGGCACACAGTACTATTGGCCTGGTGTGGGCAGAGTTGCAGCCCGCTTGGATAAAGCATGAAAGAAGCCTTCGCTATCACACTCACTTATGCTCTGGTACCTGGTTTCCCTTTCATACCCAATTCCTTTTCTCTCTTCTCTTCTTCCTTTCCTTTTCCTTACTTTTTTGCTTTTGCCACACAATACTCATTAGGTAAATGGATCTTCTTTTGAGCTCTTTCAATTTTTTTCCAGGACTGTAATTTATTGTTCTTTTCTGTAAGTAGATGTGAATGTTTTAGATTTGGGAAGTCATTCTTTTTGGCTGTTTGCTTTAGTTTTTGGGTCACACCCAGCAATAGATAGGAGTTACCCAGCTCTGTGCTCAGGAAATATTCCTGGTGGTGCTCAGAGGGACCAAGCTCGGGGGACCATCTGGGATGCCAAGGATCAAACTCAGGTTTGGTTCCTGTTAAGCAAGTTTCCTACCTGCTGAATTATCGCTCCAGCCTCAAGGGGGAATTATTCTTGATGCTGCATGAGCTATCTGTATATACCCATATATGCTGATGGTTTTTATTTCTTTTTATGTTCTAATCAAAATATTATTATAGGGGGCCAGAGCAGTGGCGCAGCAATAAGGCATCTGCCTTGCATGCACTAGCTTAGGACGGACTGCAGTTAGATCCCCTGGTGTCCCATATGGCCCCCCAAGCCAGGAGCGATTTCTCAGCACATAGCCTGAAGTAATACCCCTAAGTGTCAACAGGTGTGGCCGTAAACCAAACCCAAAACAAAATATTATGATAAGTAATATATTTGGGCTTACAGTATTATTGTACTGCACTTATCTCCAGAGTGCCTGTTTCCACCACTGTCCCAATGTCCCATTCTGTCCCCTTCCCCACTCAGTTCTGTTGGAGAATCTTAGGGTTTGTTTTTATTGGCCATTGTCTAGTCCTTTTCTATGGACTTAATTTTTTTATTTACTTCTTTATTCTATCTTTATTCTTAATTATTATTTACTTCTTTATGGTCTTTATTTTTATTTACTTCTTGGGGTTTCATACCGGGAGGTGCTCGGGGCTTACTTCTGTCTTTGTGCATATGTGGTTTAGGGATCAAACCTAGAGTGCAAGGCATATGCCCTACCTACTCTGTTTTTCCAGCTTCACTCGGTAGTATTTATAGACTGTGTATAAATGACCATGAGATCATCTGGTATTTGCCTTTTTCATGACTTACTGTACCTCACATGACTTCTTCCAGCTCTATATTGTAGTGAAATGCAAGATTTTATCTGAGCTTGTAGTTGAGAAGTATTCCATGATATATATAGACTAGACTCTTCAATCCTCATCAGTTCTTGAATATTCTTGTCTGTTGTAAATAATGCTATGAGTGCATATCATTGTGCCTATGTCTCTTTCAGTGTTTTCGTTTTCTTGGTTTAGATATCAGGTTCTATTCAAAGACTTCACTCATATATGTGTTCAAATATAGTGATATAACAAAAAGTGTAATAATTGGTACTTAAACAGAACAAATCAAAATAACAAAACAATGGGTGTTCAGTTTTTCCCATTTTTCAAATTTTTAAGTATTCAATTAAATACACTAAATTACTATCATTTTTTTGCATTTATTTCTACTTAATTGAGGATATATTTCTTACTAAATATTAGACCAATTATTGAAAAGAATTTTATCTCTTATATGACATTAAAACTAGAAGAATTCCCTCCCAAAAATTGAAGAACATTTTTGTTATAAGCAGAATTTTTCTCCAAAACTACTTCTGTCTTTTCCTTCTTCTCAGTTCTCATTTTTCTTTGTCTTCTTTATTCCTGGTTTGCTCAAATTTGTTACGAGATACTCATTTGTATTCTTTTTGGAAAAGTGTATTTCTTAAGGAGTTTAATACTTAAAAATTAAAATATTTATTTATAAATACAAATAAATTCTTTAAATCCCCGAGATGTAGTTACAAAGTTGTTCATGACTGAACTTCACTTCAATATCTTTTTATTTGAATTTTCACTTTACTGTTAAAAGGATGATACTTGGACCAGCATGTCAGTAGTCTCATTAAATATACCTTATCATTGTTAATAATTTACTTGGAGTTCTGGTAACCAAGGGCTTTATTGGGGAGCACGCTCAGTTAATAATCGATTAATAAATTGGTTTTAAAAAAAAGAGTGTGTTAGTACCTAACTATAATAGTTAACTATTTTGAACTTGAGAGCTATTTCTAGTTTGTTGTGACAAACAGTATAATTTTTACAAGACACATTTATAGTGTTTTTAAAACGTTAACTACCTTTCTTACACATGTATTCTCTTGGAAACCGGGAGGATTGAACAGTGTGCCAGTCTTTCAGCAATGTGTGAAAATTTATTTGAATAAAATCCTTTTATTGAATAAAATCTGTAGTTGGAGACTTGACTCCCTGGGAATTCTCCACCTGTGGGTTTAGAGCCTATTTTTAGAATGAGATTTCTCACTCTGTATGTGATGCTAGACTTGCTCAGTCAGACAACATATCTAAAGCCTCACAGGAACTTGCAACTTGAGCATATAGAGTACATGACATTGGACAGCCTTCATTTTCCAGTTGGAGAAACAGAGGCATGGCCAGGTGAAGAGATCAGATCACAGCTGACTGTCAGGGCCATTTGGTTTTGGTGCTTTTTCCTTATTCAGTAATGACCTGGAGATGCTCGAGAAGATTACTCTTATTTGGTTATCTCCTATTTCCCATCCTTACTCCCACCCAAAATGCTTCATCTCCTATCCTATATTAGTTTGAAGACTAAGAAAGCACAATTTATTTGAATGGGAAAAAAGGGGGAAATAATTAAAATCAGTGCAACAAACACCTGTTTTTTCAGGGTTTGAACACTGTGATGCTGGAAAGGAGACTTTCCGTCCTCCAACCTTTTGACCATGTGCACCAACCCTTTAAGCCAGCTTCCTGACTCTTTTTTGTTTGTTTGTTTTTTGTTTTTCTCTTTTTTCTTGGTGTGCCTCCCATCAAAAAGAAAAGAAAAGAGGAGAGAGGAGGAGAGGGGAGAGGTGAGGAAAAGAGGAGAGGGAAGGGGAGAGGAGGGGAGGGGAAAGGAGAGTAGACAAGCTCTCTGACTCTTATGCTCATCACCATTTACCCCTTCCCACTAAAATAATCCATTTCACTTGAGGCAACAATATTCCTAGGCCCAGGCACTCTATGTAGATTCCTCTTCACCACCCCTTACCCAGCAACATAAGATCATTGTTTTTTTGTTTTGTTTTGTTTTTAAATATGGAACGCTTCACGAATTTGCGTGTCATCCTTGCGCAGGGGCCATGCTAATCTTCTCTGTATCGTTCCAATTTTAGTATATGTGCTGCCGAAGAGAGCACAACATAAGATCATTGTTAGATCCAGCAACACTCTCGGACCAGAGCATTGTTGTACAGGAAACATTTTCTTCCACTAAGCTTTCTGTTGATCTTTCCCCTCTTATTTTATTTTTAAAATATGAGGTGAAGATTGTGTACATTGTATGACTGTAACTCTATCATGAACAAATCTGTTGGGGGAAAAAAAACCTGTATTATGAACAACAATGTAAACACAATGTCTAAAAAAGTTAAAAAGAAATATGAAAGGGGCCAGGAAGATAGCATGGAGGTAAGGCATTTGCCTTCCATGCAGAAGGACAGTGGTTCAAATCCTGGCATCCCATATGGTCGCCTGGGCCTGCCAGGGGTGATTTCTGAGCATAGAGCCAGGAGTAACCTCTGAGTGCTGCCAGGTGTGACTCAAAAACCAAAAAAAAAAAAAAAAAAAAGAAAAAATATGATGAGAACATGAGCATATTTCCTCACCATGGTACGCAAAACCCACATCAGCTCTAGAAGTGCCTGATAGAACTGCTCTCTCACTCACGAATAAGAAAAATTTGGTCAGTGTTTTAGGTCTGTTGGTAGATTTTATAGACTTAACTGATACGTACACTTCCAAACACCACCATCTCCCTACTCCCCATAAAAATTATATTTTTCTGATCTGGTAGAACAAGGTGAAAACTGACAATAATGCCCTCTCTATACCATTGGAAATATTTGTGCATACCAAATAAATTGCTCATCTGATAGGGGAAGATAAACTGGAAGTATGATCCTAATTTCAGTAATAGCTCTAATTAGACAGTCTGTCTCTGAACAATAAAGAGAACTTACCTAGATTTTACATGAAGTTAGAATATTCCCTTATGCATGAATAGTAAGATAGATAAAAGTGGCTACATAAACATACATATATTTTAATACTGGTTCCTGAAAATGTTAGATAACAATTGTTGCAGTTTTATGGCTTACCCAGCTGTGACTGCAGAAAGAGCAGTAGGAGACTGAATTAACCCAGAATCTTTTTTGATGATGAAGGGTGTGGGGACCCCAAACAGTAATTGGGTCCCAGGGTCTTCAATGAGAGAATTGAAGAATGCTGTGATGTGATGCCATCACTGTGTCGGAGTACAACAGCGTCACACTCTTGGGCCAGAACTGGTGATGAGCCAGAGGCCAGAAGTCCTAGGGACTAACTTCCTGACTCCTAACCAGAAATCTTTGATTATCTTAGATTTATGCTCTATGCCACAGCTTTTTAATCTATGAGGAAAGTATGGAGGTTCCTGTACTATCCACTTGTCAGAAGAAAAAATCTTGAGCCCCCTGGAAATCTACCTGCTATAAGTGAACAGACTAGGGCACCTCCCTCAGTGGCCATCAAGGCAGCATCTTCCCCCTCTGGATTGTTCTAGTGCCCACTCCAGGGGGACCCCCAGAGATGCAATGGGACAGTCCACTTTGGGTAACACTGGGGGAACGGCCCTTATTTTGTTTAACTGTAGGAATAGGGTCTCTTCTCATTTTAAGGTGTTTGTTATTTTAAAAATTCTTTAGGGTGGCTGGAACTCACTTGAAGATTAGTTCATTCAGACAGAAAAGCAATAATAACCACAGCATTCACCACAGAATTCCAAGAGGGCTATTTACTTCCAATGATCTTTTAATTTTAAGACCCGATGCCTCCAAGGTTTTGTCATTGCATAGGTTTTTGTTTTTCTTCCTCCCACCCCCTTGAGGGATGGAAACATTTTGGGTGCAATGTATTCTGTGATCACAGTACTGTATTCTGACCTTCAGAACCAGTACATTTCTCTGTGCATGTGATTTTGTTGGAATAACTAGGTTGTCAGAACACTCTTGGAAGTATGGGTTTCCAAGGAAGTAGCAGAAGAAAAGTAGTTAGAAAGTTAGAGTGGATTCCAGTAAACATGAATAACACCAATACATGACCATTTAAATTAAAACTCTTGCCTTGTTTAAGAAATTATAGTCCACACAAGGCAAATTTTTAATTTGATTAGGGAATTATGTGATAACAAAGCCTATGTCATGGAATCTTACTTTTCCAGAGTGAGTGTATTCTTGTTTTATACTAAAGATTCTTTAAACAAAGAAACTTTTTATGAATTATGTTAGTTACTTCCTTGGCTTTTGAATTATGCTTATTACTTTCTTGGTTTTTGAGTTTACATCAAAGATCTAAATTTAAAAGAACAAAAGTTTTGTATTAAGACGCAAAAAACAGATTACCTTATTTTTACCACTTTGCTCCCCCCTTCTTTTCAAGGAACTGTCTCTTTAGCTATTGTGAAAAGTATCTTCTAATTAACGTTCTGTAATGCTCTAACTCACTGTGTACCTTATATTTTGAAGAGAAAATTGTAATGTATAAAAAGATAGTTGCTTGCTTCACTTGTTTAAGGGGGAAGTTATGTTGTGAATAATTAGATGTTAAAAATTAAGAAAGTCTGCCTGTTTAAGCCTTTGGAAAAAACTCAAGTGCTAACAACAGTTCACATTTTAACCTTTTTATACAGTTTGTCTGGCCTGCATCTAGGTACTCATAACCTGAGGGTGCATTTTTCTGTTTCATTAAACGTGCGCTTTCAACTAAGAAAAACCTTGTAGTTTTAAAGAATAGAACCACCTATGCAATAAAATATAAGCATGCATGATTTTCTACTAATGTTTCAGAGATATAGGAATAAATACTGAGTTCTAGTCCATATCTCTTGCTTTTATATTAGTATAGAATGTTCTTTATCTGGGCCATATGGAAACAAAGTTTTAAAGATCAAATACATTTTTTTTTTTTTGGTTTTGAGGTCACACAGGCAGTCTTAGGGGTTGCTTCTGGCTCTGTGTTCAGAAATTGCCCCTGGCAGGCACGGGGTGGGGGGTATATGGGATGCCGGGATTCGAACCACCGTCCTTCTGGATGTAAGGTAAACGCCCTACTCCATGCTATTTCTCCGGCCCCAAAGATCAAATACTTTTGTTTTAGTGTGGACCACTTCTAGCAGTGTACTTGCACTATGGCAAGCTGGAGGCACAAGTCAATTGGACAGTGCTGGGGATGAAATTCTGGGCCTTGCTAGTTTTGTACTGTACCATTAAAGCCATGTCCCTGACTTTGATAGGACTTTCATTGAATATATGAAAACCAGTGGTTTACTTTGGGATTTACTTGCTTTACTTTGGGATTGTCTTGTGCTTTCACCTTGATTAACTATTTGCTGATATTTTTATTAAATTCTACTAAATTGACTAAATTGTATGTGGGCCATATATGGGCCATACCCATATATGCTCAGGGCTTCTTCCTGATACTGTGCTCAGGAATCACTCCTGGAAGGACTGGGGCGGAGGGAATTTATATGAGGTGCAAGGGATCAGCCCCAGTAAAAAAATTTTTTAGGGGCTAGAGCAATAAATAGCACAGTGGGTAGGGCATTTGCCTTGCATGCAGCCAACTCAAGTTTGATGCCCGACATCCCATATGGTCCCCCAAGTTTGCTAGGAGTGATTTTTGAGCACAGAGCCAGGGGTAACCCCTGAGTGCTGCTGGGTGTGGCCCAAACGCCAAAAAATTTTTTTTAATATGTATTTCTGTGACTCTAAATACACAATTATGTCACTAATGGTAGATTTTTCTTTCAGTTTTAGATATTTTTTTTGACTTTCTATTTCTAGCTACCTCAGTATATCCCCAAATCATACCCTTCCATTACCTTACCTATTTCTCCTTTTAATTTGATTATTCTCTAATATGATACCTTGAGAAACATTCTTTATCCCTGTCATAGGCGATTACTGTTCCTTTGGTTTAGCTCTCTTTTCTCTCCAGCCTTGCCATTTTTATTTCCTATGGTCTGCTGTGTTATATGTGTTTCCGTTGGGTCCCCAGTATTTCCACTCAGTATTTTCTTCCAGGCATGCTGAGCAAGTGACCTTTCTCCCAGAGCTTTGGTTGACTTCTACCCCAATACTTGTTAGAGAGACTGCTGCTGATTTTGGCTCCCAAGCCCACTTGAGAAATCATTCTTGGGGGTTCCCGATAGGACCTCACAGGTTCTTGCCTCTTTCTCTTTTGTAATGTGTCCCTAAGTGCAGTGGAGATCCAATGTTCCTGAGGATTGACTTATTGGGCTTAATGGTGTAGATTTCAAGGCTGCATATAATTTTCCCTTGCAGTTATTCTTTTGGGGGTGAGCAGGTGGTACATATTCGGTTGTGTTCAGGGATCATTCCTGGATGTTTGGGGGGGATTATCTGTCTTTTGAGTTTCCACTATGCTTTTCAGAGGAGCAAAGTTATTTTAACCCAGGATGCATTGCTTTGCTTTTGTTTGTTTTGGGGTCAGACCTAGCTATATGCAGAGCTTACTCCTGGCTCTACATTCAGGGATCACTCCTGGCAGATATGGGGCAGGGACACCTGGGATGCTAGGGACCAAACTCTGGTCTGTGGCGTACAAGGCAAGTGCTCTACTTGATGTCCTGTCGTTCTGGTCCCCAGAACTCTGCTTCTGGTTTGTTTATTTGGTGATATTATTTGTTTAAATTTTAGTTAGACACTCTAGTCTTCTAAAATGGACTGTGAGTCCTTTCTTCACTAGCTGTGCTAGGTTCTTTCAGTGTGATAGCGAGAAACTTCAGTTCTGTGATGCTTTTCTTGAAAGCCTCACTTCCTCCTTTTCCTTAACTCTCCTAGAACAAATCCCTGATTTTCTTAACTTTCCTTGTTTGTTTGTTTATTTTTGGGCTATGCCCAGTGGTTGTCAGGTGTTACTTCTGCCTCTGCATTTAGGGTTTATTCCTGACAGGTTTGGGGGAACCATATGTGATGCCAGGGATTAAACCTGAGTCAGCCACATGCAAGGCAAATGCCCTACTGGTGCTATTATTGCTCAGGCCTCTGATTTTCTTGACTTTTTTTTTTTAGTTTTTGGGCTACACCCAGTGATGCTTAGGGGTTACTCCTTGCTCTGTGCTCAGAAATCCTCCTGGCTCGGGGGACCATATGGGACACCAGGGGATTGAACCACTGTTGGTCCTGGATCGGCTACAAGGCAAATGCCCTACCACTGTGTCATTACTCCAGCCCCTAATTTTCTTAACTTTTTTTTTTTCTTGGGTTTTTGGGTCACACCTGGCAGTGCCCAGGAGTTACTCCTGGCTCTACTTTCAGAAGTCACTCCTGGCAGGCTCGGGGGACCATATGGGATGCCAAGATTCCAACCACTGTCCTTCTGCATGCAAGGCAAATGCCCTACCTCCATGCTAGCTCTCTGGCCCCCTGATTTTTTTTTTAACTTTTGTGGTGCATATTTCATCTTTGTTTTCCTGTTGTATTTGGTGAGAAGGGTTCTAAAATTCATCTCTAATTTTTATTAAGAATAAATACAAAAGTTTTATTTGTAGTTTAATTTATGTCTAGTTCTCCCCCTCTGTGTAAAGGACTCCTTGTTTTGTACCATTTTGCTGCTGTTCTTGTGAATTGCTTCTTTAAACTTCAGCACTGCTCCATCCCCGCCCCTCCTTATTAGGGCTCTATTTTATTAATGGTTTTCCTTAGATGCCTGGCAGTTCTTGTCTGCCTGTTCTTATCTTTGAAAACAACAGGGCACATAAAGTTGTTGGGGGGGGTGTCTCTGTGCACAGGTGGGACTTATCTACCACAGGTTTCACCCTAGAGGTATTTACTCGCTTTATTGAGGAGGCCCCAATAATTGTACCTTTAGGTTTTTCTCTTTGGGACTGATGGGATTCACCTAAGAAGAATTTTTCAGGCTCTCACCTGGAGAGACTAATACGCCTGGCTCCCAGAGCTTTCAGAAGGGTCAGGGATGGCAGTATTTCAAGTTTCACTTCTTCCCCCACACAACCCCTGCTGTGATCTCTAGCTCGTGATGTTAGGTTCAGATGCTTTTCTCCCTCTTTTTCAAGGAAAAAGTGGAAAGGGTGAGCCTGGGCAGTTGCCTCGTTTTGTGAAGTGAAGGGCAGGAGAGAGGATTTATTGTCCTTTTCTTCAGGGATGAGGGCTCCACACCCAGAGGTGCAAGGGAGCAATCCTGGTGTTCCTATAAAGAGTGCTTCATCTCTGCAGCCTTCTCTGTCCTTCTTTTAAGGATTTTCAATTGATTCTCCTGTTTTTTTTCTGTTCCATCTTCACCTTGGTTTTTAAGTGGCCCTCAGATGCCACCAATCCCCAAACTATTTGGGGCTTCTAGGGATACAGCTGATTTGTGTCTCACCTTTCCCTGTGCTTGTGTAGATCATGCCACTGGCTCAGTTACCATTAAATTTTTAGCTTTGCTGATCCAAAAAAATATTGCTATTTTTTAAAAAAACAACAACACCCCAAAACCTGAAAAAAAAATGACAGTTGAGGGCTGTTTCTGGGGAAGGCAGAACAAAATACTGTTTGACCCACCACTTTAAGGTCTTTCCCATTTTTTTCTAATTATAGATTACTTTCTTAGTGGGCAGTTTAGTCAGAAAGTACATGTGTTCTGTAAGCTGCCACACAGGACAGAGACCAAGTTTCCTGAATGGATGCTTGGACATGGTAGATGCTTGTGCCTTTTGCATTTTTAGGAACAGGGAGAATTTTGGGCATCTTTCATTTAGAAAGTGTTCTAAATGCATGTGGTCAAGATGAACATCCCCTCTAGGGTTTTTTTCTTTTCTCTCAACACTGTTGCTAACATTTGTTGTTTCCAGTCTTTTTTTTTTTTTTTTTTTTTTGGTTTTTCAGGCCACACCTGTTTGATGCTCAGGGGTTACTCCTGGCTAAGCGCTCAGAAATCGCCCCTGGCTTCGGGGGGGGGGGGGGACGGGACCATATGGGACGCTGGGGGATCGAACCGCAGTCCTTCCTTAGCTAGCGCTTGTCAGGCAGACACCTTACCTCTAGCGCCACCTCACCGGCCCCGTTTCCAGTCTTTTTTGAGACAATTTTTTGAGAGACAATTCTCACAGATAAAGGAGATATTTTATCTCAATTTTTATTTGAATCTAATAATCTAATAAATGATACCACTTTAAAAAAGAAAGATGGACCCTTCCCTATATTTCACCACTAAAATATCATGTTCTATTTTTAAATACAATTAAAATTGGGGGTACATGTAGAGAGATAATAGGATACCAGATAAAGATACTTACTTGCCATACATGTGGCAACCCGGGTTTGATCCCTGGCACCCCAGAAGTACCCCAAACTCTGAGCTCAGAGTGATGCCTGGACTTAGAAGCTGGACTTAGTAAGCTCTGTGCACCACTGCAAACAAATAATAACAAAAATTAAGCTTTCCTTGGTTGTTGCTTTGGTATTACAATCACATTTATGTTTTTCTTAGGGCTTATTCCTGACTTTTTGCTTAGGGATAATTCTGGCGGGGCTCAAGGGACCATAAAGTAATGCTAGACATTGGACAGGCATCAGATGTATTCAAGGCAAGCACTTTACCTGCTGTAACTAGCTCTCTGGCTCCAGCGTTATGGTCTTAATGTGTAAAGTTACTGCACCTCACCACCACCAAAGTACACAAGACCTTGTGCACTGCTATCCTTATGTCACTTCTAGGTAGTTTTTTCCCTGCATCTTACCCACAGCTGCTTAGTTATTTCACTTTTGTAATTGAAGACCAAGATTTGTCATTTGATATTGTTTGCTCTCTTCTTTTTATTTATCTCTATATCTCAGATGCTGAGATCATTTGGTTCAAGTTGCAACAGATTATAAGATTTCATTTTTCCTTGTAGTGTTCCTATATAGTATCCTATAGTGTGTACTTATATCACAAAGCCTTTAACCGTTCACCTGCCATTGGACATTTCCACCCCCTGGTCATTGTACTTAAGGGCTACAATACACATAGGTTGTATATAGCTTTTTGAATTAATGTTTTTGTGATTGGTAGATATCAAGAAGTAGAATCACTGGAACACATTGAAGCTCCAGTGTTGGAAAATCTTCATAGAGGATGTTTACCACAGAGAATGATTTGAATGGTATTCCCACATTAGTTAATGAGCTTTTTTTTTTATAACACATTCCTATCAACCCTTATTTCAGTCTTTATGATATATGCCATTCTCATTGGTGTGGTCTAATATCTAATATAATATATATTATTAATAATATATATTATATACAAATAATATATATAATATAATATATATAATATATAATATAATATCTCATTGTCTTTCTGATTTGCATTTCCCTGATAACAAGGGACACTAAACATTTTATCATGTACCTGCTGGCTATTCATTTGTCTTCATACAGAAAGTAGCTGTTAATCCTTCCCTTGTTTTGAAAGTGTTCATGCTTTTTTGTTGTTATTATTGAGCGTTGTGTGTGCTTCATGTATCTTGCACATTAGCCCTTTTTCTGCTGTATGTTATTCAAATATTTTTCTTTCTCCCATTCTGTAAAGTTTGGCACATTTTTAAAAATACTCATAGTGGTTGGTCGTACCTCCCCACTCCTTTTTTTTTTTTTGCAAAGAAAAAAATTTCATAAAATCTGCATGGTGGCTTTTAAGCACTACTAGGCCAGAGCATGGTAGCATCCAGCTCCATTGGCAAGTTTCACTGGGCCCTGAGCACTAACATCCTCATTGTTGCTCTAAACTTGCAGTGCTCACAGCATGGCTACTTGCAGCCTGCTTCTTCATAGGGCATAGCAAGATATTTGTCTGGTGCCACTTTAGCTGCCCTCTTTTCTTGCATTTCATTCTCTTCTTTCTCTGATTGTTCTTACTCTGTCACAAAGTTTTTTCCAAATCCTATTCCAGTTTTTCCTCAATACTCATACAATTGTAGTTCCTTCTCTCTGGAACGTTTGTCTCCTCATTCTTTTGTCAGACCACCTCTTCTCTGTTTTTCAGCTAAGCCACGTTGTGTGCTGATGTTTTTCAGCAATATGCCCCTAACTCCCTATGTAAATGATCTGTGCTAAACTTTTTAGGAACATCCCACCTTTTTTCTTCGTAGCTTTTCTTACTATTAACATCAATAATTGTGGGTTGTTTTTCCCCTCTAAAGCTTAACCTCTCCTGTAGACTTTAATTTTCATAAAAACCTGGTACATCATCTTTTCAAACAAAAAATTTTTTATTATAACACCATGATTTACTAAGTTGTTCGTAAAACAGTTGTTTTAGGCATTAAATACTCAAACACCAATCCTACTACCAGCATTGCCTTCTTTTCATCAGTCCCCAATTTTCCACCCACCACCCTAGCTTGCCCCTTTTAAAGCACAAACAAAGTTAATTCATATTGTTCGTTACAGTACAAAGGCACATGGAATTATCAAAACACAGATCAACAAGGGTTAATTTGAAATAATTGTTATGGATCTCCATAGTGTTAGTAAAGTCAGTGTCTAAAGATTTACTGGGTTGGGATTTGTGCTAGTTGAGCCTTCTTTGTTACTGAGGTTGATAGATTTCTATGTAACTTTCCCATAATATTTTCTGTGATAGTACTGGACTGATACTACTCTGAAATTTTGAAGTGTCCCAGATCTATATATCTGAAATAAATTTAATGCCTTGACAGTTTGATAAGGTTAAGTGTGGAACTGAATTGTTTCTGTGGGAGACTATAGGGTATAGTGCTAGGCTGCCGTGGTTCATGCATAAAGGGAATCTGCAATCACCCATCCTGAGAATGCCACAGAAATATCAGCCTGGACCAGGCTCCAGTATACCTGGGATGTTTTGGCAGCCATTATTTTCTTCTGGAGCTTGGTAGAAGAACTGGGTTGGTTATTTATTTCCCAGCACCCCCCCCCCCAAGATGGTCTGAAACAACTCTCTGCTTTTTCTGAACCTGTGTCCAGCACCTGGGATTCTCCTGTTGCCTTGCAGTGAATGTAAGTGAACAGTCCACCATGTGGACCAACCTCAGTGAATATCTAGGAGAACAATGAGACAGGAAGGGCTCATTACCTTCTTATTTGCCAACAATCTGTTGCCCTTCTTGGAACCAGTGAAGTCCTTATTAATACTGGATAAATGACTAGAATGTCTTTCTGGAAGGAATAATGAGTTTACTGACACCCTCTACAGGCAACAAATTTTGCAAGTCCTAAGTATTGGATTTGATATATTGGGCTTATTATTACTATTTTTCTTTAGCCTCTCAAGTGATCAGGAAAACTAGGGAGCCACCAATTATTCTCAGTCAACCAGGCCATTGGTTCAGCACAAGAACCAAAGTTGTAATGCTGCTCAGGCCCTAAAGTGCCTGGTCTCCTTGATGACACTGGGTCACCGTGATGGTGCTGGGGGCCTAGGGCCACACAATGTAGTACTTGGGGATTTCAGGACTGCACACACTGATACTTGAGGTATTGTGATGCTGAGAATTGAATCCTGGTTAAACCCTAGGTGTTCTTTTATCTTCTTACTTAAAATTATTTAAGCCATTCTGTGTCTCATATCTGTACACAGATGATATAACTGTTAGGATTATACCCATTTAGACTGGACCAGATCATTGTATATAATAGTTCAACTTGGTTTATTTTACACTGCCTTAAAATCAGATGTCCTTAGAAGTCTACAAGGAACAAATGAAAACAGTTGGGAGAACAGTCCGTAGAAGTATTCCATGATGTTCATATTTTTTCTTCTTCAGTCCCCAGAAATGAATTTGAGGACAAGTGACTTTGCTGAGCTTGAGTTTCTCTCCTCATCACAGCAGAGCTGATTAAAGTGCATTCTTCCAGGGAAGTTGTGAGGATTAAATTTAGTAATCCACCTGAAGAGCTTGGAACGTGCTTCACCGAGACTGAGGGCTCTCCATACCATTGCAGTTGTTAGGATTTTTCAGGCCTGTGCAGGCTGGGGAGTTAGAAAAGTATATAGGATTTCATCTCACTGAAGACGCTCTGTGACACCCCAGCTTTGTTCTAGGATCTGTGCAAAAACTAGGATCTCTAATTATAGAAGACTGACTACAACAGCCACAACTGAATAAAACTTTTCCTGGTATTATAAAGAAAGACCTTGAGGTTGGACAACTAACATGCTCAGAGCCTGTAGTTGTGTTATGACAGTATGCTTCATGGGTAGAGACACCCTGTATATCTTAGGTCAAGGGAATTTCCTTTCTAAGTTCTCCCATCGAACCCCCCCCAAAAAAAAACCCTTGCTTTGTTTGCCCCCCACCTTTTAAAATTTTATTTATATCTTCTAAATAGGGGCTCATGCCTTTTTCATAGAATCTTAGAACATGAATTATTTTGTTCTACCTCATATTTCTATGTCTTCCTACAAAATAAGAGAAGATAAAAAGTGAATGGAACCCAGTGGTCAAGTGGTCTCAGGTGCAGTGAGTGGAAAGAAAAAAAAAATGGTCAGAACTAAATACCCAAGTCAAAGTAAACAACAATAGAATCAAGAGACCCAAACTATAACAAGCTAAACACTAAATGGGCCTGTTACTCTAGTAGACCAGAGGGCTAAGATTAGAGGTACAGGATGCATGCTGGGAACTATGGTGGAGGGAGGTCAATACTGGTAGTCGTAATGGCCCTAATTCACTGTCACTATGTTCCTTAAATGCAACTGTGAAAGACTTGTAATTCACCATGTTCTGAACAATAAAAAAAAATTTTAAAAAGAAAAGTATATGGGAATTGACAGTAAGTTCATAATAGGTGAATTTACATTTCTCCAAGTATTTCTACAAAATATCGCACAAGCTACACAAATCCATGGATTCTGAATATTCTCTCTTACATGAGTTATTTCTTGCTATAAAATAGGTAAAATGGGGCCAGCGAGGTGGCACTAGAGGTAAGGGGTCTGCCCTGCAAGCGCTAGCCAAGGAAGGACCATGGTTCGATCCCTGGCGTCCCATATGGGGTGAAGCCAGGGGCAATTTCTGAGCGCTTAGCCAGGAGTAAACCCTGAGCATCAAACGGGTGTGGCCCCCCCAAAAAAAAACAACTACCAAAAAAAATAGGTAAAATGGTCAGAATTGCTACTTGACTGATGATGTATTGAGTCATAATACTAAGGAAATCTTTAGGGTTTTAGATCTTTATGTTTTTAATTTTTTAAATCTATACTGAAGCATCAAAAGAGGAGGGCTTGGCTACATGACTTGATGCTTTTTTAGGATCAGTAGAGATTTGGTGTGCCAGGGGCTTACACTATTATTGGTCTCTACATAGAGCACTGAATATTGGTTAATTAGTCAAATAAGAAAGCCACCGGTTGGAGTGAGTTTTATTGGCAATAGATATAACAGAAATTCACATTTAGACAATAGAGGTGTTTCTAAGCAATTCAAAGCAGTGTACATCTGCCCCAAATTTTAGCTCATTTATGATAGTTTAAGACAAGATTTCTGGAGAAATATTGAGAGAAAAAATGAAGTGAGAGGCTTTGTTCTTGCCCACATAGGCAGCCCAGGACTCCTGCCTTCTTCATGGGAATGACAATCAATGACAGTGGCATCCAACAGAGATAATTGTCTATATGGCTTTGTTTTTATCCTAACTACTCATGGCTGTGAATGGAAAAGTTCGGTCTTTATCATTTTTTTCCCCATCCTCACTGTTAATAGTATAAGATTCATGGTGGAACACTGAGATTTGGTTAGCATTTGAAAACCTGGAGATATCCCAAAATGTGAAGATTGTATATGGTACAGTCATCACAATTAATATATGCTTGACTATTCAACTTTCCAAAGTAGTTTCTTTACAATACTTACAATATTTGATTACAAAGAACCATATTATTTAAAACAAACAAAACTCTTTGTAGGGAGGGGGAGAACACAGTGGGAAAATATTGGGTTTTATTTTTCCATTAGAAAAATAATATTTAAGGACCATCACTGAGTTCCTTTAATGTCTCTTTCCCATAGCAAGATTATAATCAGTGAATAAGTTCTTTTAATTGAATCAAGATAGCTTTGTGGACAAAACCTTATATTGTTCTTCTTTTTCTCTGTTCACAAAGCATCACTGAAAACTTGATTGAGCAATAATACTCTACAAACCAGATCTAGGCAAATTCAGTTGTGTACGGAAAGATCCTAGTGGATGTTTCTATACACATATAAGAATTACCACGATGAAAATTATCCTCAAGAGTGAAAAAGTCAGGGATCAAGCTGTGAAGATCAATGGTAGAGACTATGTCTCACATACATGTGATCCTTGGCTTGATCCCTGGTATCACCACAGGCTCCATGAGCTTTACTGAGTATAGACCTGGTGGCCCTGAGCACCATCAGGACTGCCCCTTAAAAAATACAGCAGCAGCAATGACAACATACACACAGCTTAGAATCATATTACTGAGAAGTGGAAGTTTATATATGTGACATAGCTATCACCAAAAAAGTTTTATAGAATTGACTAAGGAAATAATTGAGTGTGTGCTTATATTTTCATAGTTTTAGTGTATAAAGAACAAGAATTAAGATACTTTGGGGGGGCAAGGGTTTGGTTCATGTCCAGTAGTGCTCAGTACCTTATCTCTTTACTATCTAATCCTAGAGAATCGAGTGATGTTGAGACATTTGTCCAGAAATGCAGCGATGTCTTGTAATGTACAGATTGATGATCAGTTATCACTGATGTGAAGTTTATTTAAAAGGAGATCCAAAGAATCCTTTGTCCATGGAAAATATTATTTTTTACTATGATGGATATTTCCTAATCTTATTGCAGTGTTTGTTTCACATTATATGCGTATCATGTTGCTATACACTTAAAACTTCTACAGTGCTGTATGCTGATTATATTTTAATAATATGGGAAGCAAAATAAAAATGAAAGAAGAAAAATAGTTGATATTTGGAAATTTTTAGAGAAACAATCCTGGTACACCGCAGGCTATGCCTCTAATCATTTTTAATTCCTTACCAGAGATGCATATTCCACTTTCATTCAGTATCACTGGGAATGGCGGAGCTATGTGCTTGAAGCTCTGAGGTAACCAATTTGATGGAAAGCTTTCAGTAGTTATTCCACAAATGTGATCTTTGTTTGTGGAATATTCTAATGAAACTCTACAATGGCTATTGTATTATGGTGCGGTATTGATGAAAGAAAAATGTATAACAATTTGAGATGGCAAGAAAATCTTTTGGACAGCTTTTTGAGAACAATGTTGTCATGCCTGGGGATTATTGAATCCTTGGGGGCCTGAGTTTTGTCTTAGATTAAACTGTTTTAAAACTTAGAATGTATAAGAAACTGAATGCAATGCAAATAATTCTTTTCCATAAAAATGCAAATTAGTTGGGTATTAGAGAATATAATTGACTGGTATTTGCACTAAGGTTTAAACTTTTTTTTTTTTACTATATTTTATTTATAGTCTTTGGGTTCAGATTTCATCTTCTTCCCCACTTTCAACTTATTCTAACATCTTTTTCAGTTCCCTTGCTACTTAATTGAGTTAAGTGGAATTTTTGACATCTGTTCATTTTATATCCATGTAAGAATCATGATTTTACCTTTTTTTTTTCTTTAAGAAACCTTTTATATAGGAATGCCTTTAAAAGCCTTTTAGTCATGCCTAGCTGTTTGTAAGCTTTGGTCTAGTCTGCCTTGTGGTGTTCTTGCTGAAGCCTTGTGTTTCTATTATATATTTTTTCACACCCTTACTGTCAACAAGCAGTGTTTTCTGTTGGTTCTAACATGATACAATTTAGTGGGGGGAAAGGTAATCTATGAAACAGATGGATAGAATTCTAGCTCTTGGTATTTTATACCCTTTTCCTGACTCTGGTCCAATGATATCACTCCAGTGAGTCCAAGCCTTCTTTTAGTAAAAGCTAAATCATTTGTTCAACTATCCCTGGCATTTTGGCAAACAATGGCTTTGTATTACTGTTTTTCATCTTTTCTGGAAGTTGTCTGTCCCTGTCTTTTCACCTCAAGGTTTTAACCTGCTAGGTTTAAGAAACTAGGTAACCCTAAGTTGTTAGAATTGAAAGCCACTAGATTGTGATTACGAGGAAGAGGAATTTGACCATAAATCAAGTACAGACTTTTTTTTTTTAGTGAAACAACACTTTACATTGCCTTTGATATCTAGATGCCTTTTCTTCTTTGTTGGCTGTACATTATAGTTGAGGTTAGTTGAGGTTAATGGCTCAGTCATCAGAAGCCAGATATTACTGTATTTGGTTTTGAAATCAATGAAAACTTTTCTTGGTATTGGTCTAATTGGGATTAACTTTATTTTCTCTTGGTTGGCATTAAAGTTATTTTGTATGCCCTGCAGTTTAAACTCCCCAGTGAAAGGCATGTGTATGTTAATGATAGGTGGGAAGCAAGAGAAAAGAAATCAAAGAGTGGCAGAGCTAGAAGGGAGGAATTGCTGAAATTCAGGAGTGTAATTAGATGGCAGAAAGAATAGAACATTTGGAGATTTGGGGGCATTGTATTCACAGATGAATGAATGTCCTTGGCAAATAGAGAACCTTCTGAGACCATGGCAGAAAATGTGGAACTATCCACATTAATTTTCCCTAGTCTTCTAACAGAAAATTGCTTCTCTGCGATCTGGTACTTTTCTTTTGAATGCAAAAATATGGCAAAACTCTTTCAATTGATTTAATTAATGAAAGTCAGTAATCCAGATATTAATGTGACCTTAAAAAACCTTCGAGTGGAAAAAAAAAAACCCAGAAAACAAAACAAAACAGTATATCCTGGCCTTGCAAAGATTCCTAAATCTTTGCATCTAAAATGGCCCCCTATAATTTAAATGAATAGCCTGTTGCTCATTTCTCAGCATCTCCCTTGTATTGGTTTTCTATTGTTGTTATAATAAGTTACGTCAAGGAGTTTGAAAAATTAGCGGAAACATATGACTTGATGGTTTCAGAGGTAAGAGTTCTGAAATGAGTCATGTCACTAAGATTAGGTCAAAGTACAAAGGTCTTCCTTTTCTTCTTGAGGTTGAAGAAGAGAATACAGAGACTTTATGAGCCCTTTTTGTCATTCAACTCAGCATTGGCTAGTCAGTTCTTCTCATAGTTCCATCTCAGACTCTCAGTTCTCTGTTTTCTTCTTCAAAGTTTAAGGCCATTGTGATTCATCAGGTCTACCTGGATTATTCCAGCAGAATCTTTTTAAAGTAAATTGATTAGCAATGCTTTATCTGTGGCCTTAATCCCCACCTCCACACCCATTATAAACTATGTAATTTTTTCAGTTTATAGGGACCATAATCTATGGGGAAGCCATCACAGAATGAACAGAGTTTCCCACTTAGTTGTACCTAAAAAATATGTTTAACATCAAAATTCTTAAAGGGATGGGAGTCATTCACTTGGGCTTTTTCATAGAGAGAGCTATTTCCTACAAGAGGATAACTTGTAAAAGAGAGACTATACTCATACTCTGTTTAAAATGTCCAGTCCAGGGGTCCGAGTGATAGCACAACTATCACTGTAGTAGAGTTTTTGCCTTGTACGAATCCATGGTGGGATGGTCCTGGTTTAGATTCCCGGCATCACATATGGTCCCCTGAGCCTAACAGGAGCGATTTCTGAGTGCAAAACAGTAGTAATCCCTGAGTGCTGCCGGGTGGGCCCCCCCCCCCAAAAAAAAATCCAACTGTCCAGTTCATAATTCTATGCACCATATACTCTCACTCTTACCATGTTTACAGCTGTGAGGGAATTTCTTCTTCCTTTGAATCTCTAACATATACTCAATGTATATCTTGTTTACTGGATTCTAAATGCACATGTAATTTAAATTTGGGTTTGAAGTTCCCAATAAGGAATCCAAGTTATTGTGATTAGATAGTCAAGAAGGGGTTCTTTGCTGACTTTGAGTTGTCCAAGCTTGTGCCTTCCCTGAAGAAATGGATGGAAGATGCTGTGTTATGGGGTGTTTGAAAGGGAAGGGTGAAAAGGAGTAAAACTTATTAAAAAACCTCAAAACCATTCATTATGAAGTCAAGCTTAAGTCCATATTTAAAGTCCAGCGTTTCTCAGCCAGGGGCCCTATAGCAATCACAACTTATCCCAAGGGGTCCCAGTATAAATCATGTAATTGGGGAGGGCAAGGCATGAGACTAGAAACCCAACCAATAGGAGCAGGGATGTGGGTGTTGCACAGGAAAGAAACAAGGTCAGAAGTGAACCACAGTGGGCTCACTCAGAATTGTGAAAAACACAATTCTATTCACTCTACTAATACATAGATGTGAACTGACAAGTTGTGGCTGAAACCAAGGAAAAATCAGAGAATATCTCAGCATCTGCTGAATCTGCTCAGTTGGAGGCATTTAAGTGTGTGTGTATGAGTGGGGTTGGGAGGTAGGTGACTTGAAAGGCTGTGGAAGACATAGGTGTGAGATATACAGGAAGAGGCTAGGGAGTAGGGCGAATTTGGGTCTTTTTAGCCAGCTATTTCATAACCCATCTGAGAGTGTGAAGAGAGAATAAAACAGTATAAAAGGTTTGCCTGGGCATGGCTCAGTAACTCAACATATGTGCTTTGTAAGTACAAGATCATGAGCTCAATCTCTGGTGCTACCCACTTGTGCTGAGAATGGTCCCAGTGGCTCTGCTGTCTTGTACCCTTGGTATCACCACAGAGTACTTGATCTCTAGTGTGCAGGTAGTTAGGTGTGTGAGAACACTGCACTGGAATTGTGCCCCACCCCTTGAAAGCAGCACAACAAAAGAGGTGTGAATACCAAGCCAGAAGTGTTTGAGAGTATCATATCTAAATGGGTGCGGCTACCAGTGAACATTTGTACAGACTGTACCAGCTGTATGTATGTATGGCCCCAGCAAATACCACATCCAAGCATGTACCTGCCACCTCTGCTCTTCTGCAGAAAGGGATGAATGGGGTGTAAAGGTTGATTAGTAGAAGTAATTACTGCAAGATTAAAATGTATTTTCTGTGATAGCTTGAATCAAAGCATTTTCTGTATTTTGCCTTTATTTATACTCTGTAGTGTGATTTGAGAATGGGCCACACTAACCTCTCATTCAATCTAGTATGGGCAACTTTTTAGGGAGTTAGCACATAACTTGTGTCAACTACTGTTTGAAAGAGGCTTCCCCCAACCCCAGCCCCCAGCCCCTTCCTTTTCCTTGTATAATTCAGAATCCCCTACATTGGTTTGTAAACAATTATTTCTGCAGCTTGTTTCTGTTCCTTTTTTTTGGGGGGGGGGGGTTCACACCCAGCGGTGCTCAGAGGTTATTCCTGGCTCTGCTTAGAAATTTCTCCTTGGGGCCGGAGAGATAGCATGGAGTTAATGTGTTTGCCTTGCATGCAGAAGGTCAGTGGTTCGAATCCTGGCATCCCATATGGTCCCCTGAGCCTGCCAGGAGCGATTTCTGAGCATAGAGCCAAGAGTAACCCTTGAGCGTTGCCGGGTGTGACCCAAAAACCAAAAACCAAAAACAACAACAAAAAAAAAAAACAACAGAAAAAATAAACAGAAATCGCTCCTGGCAAGCTCGGGGAACCATATGGTATGCTGGGATTTGAACCACCATTCTTTCTGGGTCAGCTGTGTACAAGGCAAACACCCTACTGCTGTGCTATCTCTTCGGCCCATGCAACTTGCTTCTTAGTGCAAATCATGGAATATATGTTTTCTCTTCTCTAGTATTTTCATATCTTGGCTGTCTCTCAAAGCTTGAGGTAAGCAAGCACATTTGGATGCAGTGTGTCTAATGCAGGCTTGTCATTTTGATACTCCATTATATGCTAGGATTTCTAAGTCTTTTAAAATAGCTGAATGTTTTAAATAAGTGAATGAGCTGCTGTTGTTTGGACTTGCATTCCCCGACACTCACACACACACACACACACACACACACACACACACACACACACACACACACACACATTCACACACACACACACACACACACACACACACACACACACACACACACACACACACCAATCTTGTTGGTGCAAAGCATCCAGACCCTTTTATGTTCTGCACTAGACAGATTGCTTGTAAGAATTGTAGGCTGGGAAAAGGATTAGGATAATTATGCTCAGAGCTAGTATGATCATGAAAAAGGGCAACTCCTCCTGCTCAGCTGCTTTTCTGTGACACGGGCCTTAAGACATTTACCTGAAAGGTGTGTTAAAAGAGCAGTCATTTAAAGTTATTTCCTTGGCATTGGCATGCCTGCATGCCTTCTCCCTCCCTAGGAACATGCAGGCAAGTCTGTGCGTCTGTGTGCCCCCTACTCCCCGTTTTGTAGACAATGAATCATCAGATTAATATTCCTGCTCCTTTTCCTTCCATCTCTACTTGTAATTCTCAATTCTTCTTAACATTTAGTCCATTGATATTGAGAGAGATAATTGTCATGGGATTTAATGCCATTTCTGTGTATAAGTTTGGTGTGTCTGTTGGTCAGTCTTGTCTTAAAGTAGATCTTTCAGTTTTTCTTTTAAGGCTGGTTTTGAGTCTGCAAAGTTCCTGAGTTGTTATTTATTCGTGAAATTATGTATACTTCCTTCAAACCTGAAAGTGAGCTTGGCCAGATTCACTATTCTAGGTGAAACATTTATTTCATTGAGTTTTGTCACTATGTCCCACCACTGCCTTCTGGCCTTGAGAGTTTCTTGTGACAGGTCTGCTGTAAATCTCAAGGATGCTCCCTTGAATGTAATTTCCATTTTGATCTTGCTGCTTTTAGTATTCTATCCCTGTCTGGGATTTGTCATTGTGACTTGTATGTGTCTTAGGGTGCTTTTCCTGGGGTCTCTTTTAGCTGGTAGTCTTCGGGCATATAAGATTTGGTTGCATGTAGTCTTTAGCTCTGGTAGTTTCTCTGTAATGATGTCCTTGACTGTTGATTTTTTCTGGGGATTTTCTTCTTGGGTCTCTGGGACTCCAATGATTCTTAAGTTCTTTCTGTTGAGCTTATCAAAGACTTCTATTTTCATCTGTTCACATTCTTTGAGTAATTTTTCCATTGTCTGACATTTACTTTAAGGCTTTTTTCCCAATCTCTTCTGCTGTATGGAGTTGTTATGCATCTCCTCTTCCAGCTCACTAATTCTATCTTCAGCTGCTCTTACCCTATTGGAGAGACTTTCCATTAAGGTTTTCAATTTATCTTTTTTTTTTTTTTTTTTTTTTTTTTTTCTTTTTTTCCAAGTAACACAAACCAATATGGTGTCCTGTCCATTCAGTTAGGTCAGCAAAAGAGACTCCAAAATAAGCGGTTCTCTTTGAGAATGACGCAATTCTTTTTATTCTTCATCTATAGCCTTGGCTATTTGTTTTAAGTGAGTCATTATGATATTATCTCCTACCACCTAAAAGATGATTTGGGAGGCTTCAGAGTTTTTGCTGTGTTCTTGGGAAGCCAGGGTCCACTTCCACTGATACTTGATCAGATGATGTGCACCTGACAGGTACTCAGACTCAGAGATATGATATTGTGTCCAGTGACTGCTGAGACTATAAAGACCAGAGAGATGATACTCAGGAATCATGCTGTGTTAGAGACTAAACTAAGGGATTTTCACATACAAGATATGCACTAAATCCCTTAGCCTTCTTCCTGAATAGTAGTCGAATTTTTTTCCAAAATTGTGAGTAATCTGGTCATAAATTTTATAAAATGCCATTAAATAGTGGTTAAACAGCACAGAGTTGCTATTATCAACAGGGTTATCATGAGAATTAAATTCAGATCCTCTATTCCACTCTGTAAGGCATGGCTCCCCAAACTATGGCTTGTAGGCCACATGCAGCCCACTTAAGAACATTTTTTTCCAGCTTGATGGTTATTTTTGCAGCAGCTGCCTGTCCTGCTTAGCAGCTTTGTCCCAGGTCTGAAGTGCACATGTGTAGGATGCGTGCTGCACTTTCTCACTCCTATCGTATTCCCTGTTTCTTTTTTTTTTTTTTTTTTTTTTATAATTTTTTATTATGAATTATGAGAACAAAAGATGCAAAGAAAGAGGATAAGGTAAAGTTACAGTGGAAGGACAATCACCCATAACATAATTATCAGAAGAAGTCCCCTTGCTGATATCTTAACTTTGAATTTTCACCAAAGAAAGTTAAGATAAATAAAACAGAATCCATGTGCAATTACTTTTTCCCTCAAGTCCCCAGATTGTAGCACATTATAATATTTCTTAACAGCACACAAGGCAATCTAAAGCCATCAAACTTACGTAACTCCTTAAACATTAGAGGCATAGTATTTTTTACATTTCCATGTACATGCATATTAGCTTAAGTTAACCTCAAATTTTAAGTGGGTGTGTTTTAAGGATTAGAGTCAAAGGAGCACAGTAAAAACGGTGTTAGAGTGGCAATTGTTGTTTGCATAGGCCCACCAAAATATGAGAGGCATGGAAAGGAATAGCCTTGGCCTAAATACAAAGAGATCCTACCCCTGAAGTTTCCTGGCATAAGACCAGCTCTAGGCCTCAGGAAAGTTATCGTTCACTCCAAGACATTGTCCGTAGCGCCAACACACTTATCACACAGTCTCTGTTGTTGGTCTCATGTTTCTGTATTAAAGATTCTGGAATCTGCATGTCCTACATTGAAGTCATGATGTGGAGTGCCTTTTCGTTTCACCTCACCATGAAAGGGGAATGCAGGAAGCCCTGTCCTGTAAGCAGGTTGTTGTTGTTAAGTCTTCTCAGTGTTAAGGGAAGTCTCTTTTGAGCAGGACGATGTCTGAGCAGTGGTAGGGTCTTCCGTGGTAGAGGATTGCTTCCAGGTGATGTTATAGACAAACCTCACCATAAAGGGGCAATAGAGCAAGCCCTGTCCAGTAAACAGGTCATTGTTCTTGTTGTCTTCTCAGTGTTAAGGGATGTCTCTTTTGAGTAGATCGATGTCAGAGCAGCTGTAGGGTCGTCCCTGGTACAGGAATGCCTCCAGGTGATGTTATATACAACCTTGGATGTTTTGTAAATGTCTTCTGTAGATCAAGGGGTAAATGGAGAATGCCCATTCTTCTGAGGCCTGTGCCAGGTCTTTATGTCAATGTTCAGGGTGTAAGGTCTCATTGCACTACAAGATTTGTGAGTTCCCATTTCTATTAGATAAGAACTTATTGGTATGTATAGTATTTTCCTATGTTAGTGTGCCTACGCAAACAAGATATAAAGCCACGTGGTGCTATCAGATATATGGGGGCATAAGAACATTTCCAACAAGACCCATGACTTGGTTCAAACATAAGTATTAAACTGAGGGATTCTTTCACACCAAATTCCATATTGAGCAGTTCATAAAGAGAAGATAAAAAACATGGGGGGAGGGATCATCACTGTATAAGAAAGTATTTAGCAAAAGTTATAGCCGTCAAAGAAAACACCCATAAAATGTTGAAAAGATATGTGTCCTTTTTATGCCTTTTAAAATAATTGGGTGGGTGATAACTCTAGGGCACCACTTTGGTCTGTGAATTAGGACTCAACAGTACTTAAGTTAGAAAGGGTAAAAAAGGAGTAATGATGATAGGAGTTAAAGAAGTTAAAGAGAAATATGAACTTATGAAGGGGTATGCAAAAGGGCAGAGTACAAAATGGACATTCTGCATACATAAAAACATAATTCAATGATAGTGAGTACTATTAATGTTTCTTGTGAGAGTACTATTAATGTTTCTTGTGCGCGCGGGGGCGATAGCCCCCGCGCGATTTTGAAAATGTAGACTGGACAGAGATTACCAGTGCCAGCCAAGCCTCCTCCTGCTAGACTCCCGGCTCCCAGGAAGGAGAGATCCTTCAAGAAGCTGGGAGAACAGAAGTTCAGAGCCCCACCCAGACCCTCCCTAAGGAGCCGCATGGATAGTGGGGGAAGGCCTAGGGTACCTTCAAACTCCACCAAGGGACCCAACTCACCGGCTTGCCCAGGGGTGTGGCCCGGGGAAGCCCTGGAGATCTGGAGCAAGGCGGCAGAGGGGTGCTGGGGTTACCCAAATCCCGCACCCCCCCCTAGGCCTGGCCAAGCAGGCCTCCGGCATGGCGTGGGCCTGCCAAGCCTCCTCCTGCTAGACTCCCGGCTCCCAGGAAGGAGAGATCCTTCAAGAAGCTGGGAGAACAGAAGTTCAGAGCCCCACCCAGACCCTCCCTAAGGAGCCGCATGGATAGTGGGGGAAGGCCTAGGGTACCTTCAAACTCCACCAAGGGACCCAACTCACCGGCTTGCCCAGGGGTGTGGCCCGGGGAAGCCCTGGAGATCTGGAGCAAGGCGGCAGAGGGGTGCTGGGGTTACCCAAATCCCGCACCCCCCCCTAGGCCTGGCCAAGCAGGCCTCCGGCATGGCGTGGGCCTGCCAAGCCTCCTCCTGCTAGACTCCCGGCTCCCAGGAAGGAGAGATCCTTCAAGAAGCTGGGAGAACAGAAGTTCAGAGCCCCACCCAGACCCTCCCTAAGGAGCCGCATGGATAGTGGGGGAAGGCCTAGGGTACCTTCAAACTCCACCAAGGGACCCAACTCACCGGCTTGCCCAGGGGTGTGGCCCGGGGAAGCCCTGGAGATCTGGAGCAAGGCGGCAGAGGGGTGCTGGGGTTACCCAAATCCCGCACCCCCCCCTAGGCCTGGCCAAGCAGGCCTCCGGCATGGCGTGGGCCTGCCAAGCCTCCTCCTGCTAGACTCCCGGCTCCCAGGAAGGAGAGATCCTTCAAGAAGCTGGGAGAACAGAAGTTCAGAGCCCCACCCAGACCCTCCCTAAGGAGCCGCATGGATAGTGGGGGAAGGCCTAGGGTACCTTCAAACTCCACCAAGGGACCCAACTCACCGGCTTGCCCAGGGGTGTGGCCCGGGGAAGCCCTGGAGATCTGGAGCAAGGCGGCAGAGGGGTGCTGGGGTTACCCAAATCCCGCACCCCCCCCTAGGCCTGGCCAAGCAGGCCTCCGGCATGGCGTGGGCCTGCCAAGCCTCCTCCTGCTAGACTCCCGGCTCCCAGGAAGGAGAGATCCTTCAAGAAGCTGGGAGAACAGAAGTTCAGAGCCCCACCCAGACCCTCCCTAAGGAGCCGCATGGATAGTGGGGGAAGGCCTAGGGTACCTTCAAACTCCACCAAGGGACCCAACTCACCGGCTTGCCCAGGGGTGTGGCCCGGGGAAGCCCTGGAGATCTGGAGCAAGGCGGCAGAGGGGTGCTGGGGTTACCCAAATCCCGCACCCCCCCCTAGGCCTGGCCAAGCAGGCCTCCGGCATGGCGTGGGCCTGCCAAGCCTCCTCCTGCTAGACTCCCGGCTCCCAGGAAGGAGAGATCCTTCAAGAAGCTGGGAGAACAGAAGTTCAGAGCCCCACCCAGACCCTCCCTAAGGAGCCGCATGGATAGTGGGGGAAGGCCTAGGGTACCTTCAAACTCCACCAAGGGACCCAACTCACCGGCTTGCCCAGGGGTGTGGCCCGGGGAAGCCCTGGAGATCTGGAGCAAGGCGGCAGAGGGGTGCTGGGGTTACCCAAATCTCGCACCCCCCCCTAGGCCTGGCCAAGCAGGCCTCCGGCATGGCGTGGGCCTGCCAAGCCTCCTCCTGCTAGACTCCCGGCTCCCAGGAAGGAGAGATCCTTCAAGAAGCTGGGAGAACAGAAGTTCAGAGCCCCACCCAGACCCTCCCTAAGGAGCCGCATGGATAGTGGGGGAAGGCCTAGGGTACCTTCAAACTCCACCAAGGGACCCAACTCACCGGCTTGCCCAGGGGTGTGGCCCGGGGAAGCCCTGGAGATCTGGAGCAAGGCGGCAGAGGGGTGCTGGGGTTACCCAAATCCCGCACCCCCCCCCCCTAGGCCTGGCCAAGCAGGCCGCCGGCATGGCGTGGGCCTGCCAAGCCTCCTCCTGCTAGACTCCCGGCTCCCAGGAAGGAGAGATCCTTCAAGAAGCTGGGAGAATAGAAGTTCAGAGCCCCACCCAGACCCTCCCTAAGGAGCCGCATGGATAGTGGGGGAAGGCCTAGGGTACCTTCAAACTCCACCAAGGGACCCAACTCACTGGCTTGCCCAGGGGTGTGGCCCGGGGAAGCCCTGGAGATCTGGAGCAAGGCGGCAGAGGGGTGCTGGGGTTACCCAAATCCCGCACCCCCCCCTTGGCCTGGCCAAGCAGGCCTCCGGCATGGCGTGGGCCTGCCAAGCCTCCTCCTGCTAGACTCCCGGCTCCCAGGAAGGAGAGATCCTTCAAGAAGCTGGGAGAATAGAAGTTCAGAGCCCCACCCAGACCCTCCCTAAGGAGCCGCATGGATAGTGGGGGAAGGCCTAGGGTACCTTCAAACTCCACCAAGGGACCCAACTCACCGGCTTGCCCAGGGGTGTGGCCCGGGGAAGCCCTGGAGATCTGGAGCAAGGCGGCAGAGGGGTGCTGGGGTTACCCAAATCGCGCACCCCCCCCTAGACCTGGCCAAGCAGGCCTCCGGCATGGCGTGGGCCTGCCAAGCCTCCTCCTGCTAGACTCCCGGCTCCCAGGAAGGAGAGATCCTTCAAGAAGCTGGGAGAACAGAAGTTCAGAGCCCCACCCAGACCCTCCCTAAGGAGCCGCATGGATAGTGGGGGAAGGCCTAGGGTACCTTCAAACTCCACCAAGGGACCCAACTCACCGGCTTGCCCAGGGGTGTGGCCCGGGGAAGCCCTGGAGATCTGGAGCAAGGCGGCAGAGGGGTGCTGGGGTTACCCAAATCCCGCACCCCCCCCTTGGCCTGGCCAAGCAGGCCTCCGGCATGGCGTGGGCCTGCCAAGCCTCCTCCTGCTAGACTCCCGGCTCCCAGGAAGGAGAGATCCTTCAAGAAGCTGGGAGAATAGAAGTTCAGAGCCCCACCCAGACCCTCCCTAAGGAGCCGCATGGATAGTGGGGGAAGGCCTAGGGTACCTTCAAACTCCACCAAGGGACCCAACTCACCGGCTTGCCCAGGGGTGTGGCCCGGGGAAGCCCTGGAGATCTGGAGCAAGGCGGCAGAGGGGTGCTGGGGTTACCCAAATCTCGCACCCCCCCCTAGACCTGGCCAAGCAGGCCTCCGGCATGGCGTGGGCCTGCCAAGCCTCCTCCTGCTAGACTCCCGGCTCCCAGGAAGGAGAGATCCTTCAAGAAGCTGGGAGAACAGAAGTTCAGAGCCCCACCCAGACCCTCCCTAAGGAGCCGCATGGATAGTGGGGGAAGGCCTAGGGTACCTTCAAACTCCACCAAGGGACCCAACTCACCGGCTTGCCCAGGGGTGTGGCCCGGGGAAGCCCTGGAGATCTGGAGCAAGGCGGCAGAGGGGTGCTGGGGTTACCCAAATCCCGCACCCCCCCCCCCTAGGCCTGGCCAAGCAGGCCTCCGGCATGGCGTGGGCCTGCCAAGCCTCCTCCTGCTAGACTCCCGGCTCCCAGGAAGGAGAGATCCTTCAAGAAGCTGGGAGAATAGAAGTTCAGAGCCCCACCCAGACCCTCCCTAAGGAGCCGCATGGATAGTGGGGGAAGGCCTAGGGTACCTTCAAACTCCACCAAGGGACCCAACTCACCGGCTTGCCCAGGGGTGTGGCCCGGGGAAGCCCTGGAGATCTGGAGCAAGGCGGCAGAGGGGTGCTGGGGTTACCCAAATCTCGCACCCCCCCCCTAGGCCTGGCCAAGCAGGCCTCCGGCATGGCGTGGGCCTGCCAAGCCTCCTCCTGCTAGACTCCCGGCTCCCAGGAAGGAGAGATCCTTCAAGAAGCTGGGAGAACAGAAGTTCAGAGCCCCACCCAGACCCTCCCTAAGGAGCCGCATGGATAGTGGGGGAAGGCCTAGGGTACCTTCAAACTCCACCAAGGGACCCAACTCACCGGCTTGCCCAGGGGTGTGGCCCGGGGAAGCCGTGGAGATCTGGAGCAAGGCGGCAGAGGGGTGCTGGGGTTACCCAAATCCCGCACCCCCCCCTAGGCCTGGCCAAGAAGGCCTCCGGCATGGCGTGGGCCTGCCAAGCCTCCTCCTGCTAGACTCCCGGCTCCCAGGAAGGAGAGATCCTTCAAGAAGCTGGGAGAACAGAAGTTCAGAGCCCCACCCAGACCCTCCCTAAGGAGCCGCATGGATAGTGGGGGAAGGCCTAGGGTACCTTCAAACTCCACCAAGGGACCCAACTCACCGGCTTGCCCAGGGGTGTGGCCCGGGGAAGCCCTGGAGATCTGGAGCAAGGCGGCAGAGGGGTGCTGGGTTACCCAAATCTCGCACCCCCCCCTAGGCCTGGCCAAGCAGGCCTCCGGCATGGCGTGGGCCTGCCAAGCCTCCTCCTGCTAGACTCCCGGCTCCCAGGAAGGAGAGATCCTTCAAGAAGCTGGGAGAACAGAAGTTCAGAGCCCCACCCAGACCCTCCCTAAGGAGCCGCATGGATAGTGGGGGAAGGCCTAGGGTACCTTCAAACTCCACCAAGGGACCCAACTCACCGGCTTGCCCAGGGGTGTGGCCCGGGGAAGCCCTGGAGATCTGGAGCAAGGCGGCAGAGGGGTGCTGGGGTTACCCAAATCCCGCACCCCCCCCCTAGGCCTGGCCAAGCAGGCCTCCGGCATGGCGTGGGCCTGCCAAGCCTCCTCCTGCTAGACTCCCGGCTCCCAGGAAGGAGAGATCCTTCAAGAAGCTGGGAGAACAGAAGTTCAGAGCCCCACCCAGACCCTCCCTAAGGAGCCGCATGGATAGTGGGGGAAGGCCTAGGGTACCTTCAAACTCCACCCAGGGACCCAACTCACCGGCTTGCCCAGGGGTGTGGCCCGGGGAAGCCCTGGAGATCTGGAGCAAGGCGGCAGAGGGGTGCTGGGGTTACCCAAATCCCGCACCCCCCCCTAGGCCTGGCCAAGCAGGCCTCCGGCATGGCGTGGGCCTGCCAAGCCTCCTCCTGCTAGACTCCCGGCTCCCAGGAAGGAGAGATCCTTCAAGAAGCTGGGAGAACAGAAGTTCAGAGCCCCACCCAGACCCTCCCTAAGGAGCCGCATGGATAGTGGGGGAAGGCCTAGGGTACCTTCAAACTCCACCAAGGGACCCAACTCACCGGCTTGCCCAGGGGTGTGGCCCGGGGAAGCCCTGGAGATCTGGAGCAAGGCGGCAGAGGGGTGCTGGGGTTACCCAAATCCCGCACCCCCCCCTAGGCCTGGCCAAGCAGGCCTCCGGCATGGCGTGGGCCTGCCAAGCCTCCTCCTGCTAGACTCCCGGCTCCCAGGAAGGAGAGATCCTTCAAGAAGCTGGGAGAACAGAAGTTCAGAGCCCCACCCAGACCCTCCCTAAGGAGCCGCATGGATAGTGGGGGAAGGCCTAGGGTACCTTCAAACTCCACCAAGGGACCCAACTCACCGGCTTGCCCAGGGGTGTGGCCCGGGGAAGCCCTGGAGATCTGGAGCAAGGCGGCAGAGGGGTGCTGGGGTTACCCAAATCCCGCACCCCCCCCTAGGCCTGGCCAAGCAGGCCTCCGGCATGGCGTGGGCCTGCCAAGCCTCCTCCTGCTAGACTCCCGGCTCCCAGGAAGGAGAGATCCTTCAAGAAGCTGGGAGAACAGAAGTTCAGAGCCCCACCCAGACCCTCCCTAAGGAGCCGCATGGATAGTGGGGGAAGGCCTAGGGTACCTTCAAACTCCACCAAGGGACCCAACTCACCGGCTTGCCCAGGGGTGTGGCCCGGGGAAGCCCTGGAGATCTGGAGCAAGGCGGCAGAGGGGTGCTGGGGTTACCCAAATCTCGCACCCCCCCCTAGGCCTGGCCAAGCAGGCCTCCGGCATGGCGTGGGCCTGCCAAGCCTCCTCCTGCTAGACTCCCGGCTCCCAGGAAGGAGAGATCCTTCAAGAAGCTGGGAGAACAGAAGTTCAGAGCCCCACCCAGACCCTCCCTAAGGAGCCGCATGGATAGTGGGGGAAGGCCTAGGGTACCTTCAAACTCCACCAAGGGACCCAACTCACCGGCTTGCCCAGGGGTGTGGCCCGGGGAAGCCCTGGAGATCTGGAGCAAGGCGGCAGAGGGGTGCTGGGGTTACCCAAATCCCGCACCCCCCCCCCCCTAGGCCTGGCCAAGCAGGCCTCCGGCATGGCGTGGGCCTGCCAAGCCTCCTCCTGCTAGACTCCCGGCTCCCAGGAAGGAGAGATCCTTCAAGAAGCTGGGAGAATAGAAGTTCAGAGCCCCACCCAGACCCTCCCTAAGGAGCCGCATGGATAGTGGGGGAAGGCCTAGGGTACCTTCAAACTCCACCAAGGGACCCAACTCACTGGCTTGCCCAGGGGTGTGGCCCGGGGAAGCCCTGGAGATCTGGAGCAAGGCGGCAGAGGGGTGCTGGGGTTACCCAAATCCCGCACCCCCCCCTTGGCCTGGCCAAGCAGGCCTCCGGCATGGCGTGGGCCTGCCAAGCCTCCTCCTGCTAGACTCCCGGCTCCCAGGAAGGAGAGATCCTTCAAGAAGCTGGGAGAATAGAAGTTCAGAGCCCCACCCAGACCCTCCCTAAGGAGCCGCATGGATAGTGGGGGAAGGCCTAGGGTACCTTCAAACTCCACCAAGGGACCCAACTCACCGGCTTGCCCAGGGGTGTGGCCCGGGGAAGCCCTGGAGATCTGGAGCAAGGCGGCAGAGGGGTGCTGGGGTTACCCAAATCTCGCACCCCCCCCTAGACCTGGCCAAGCAGGCCTCCGGCATGGCGTGGGCCTGCCAAGCCTCCTCCTGCTAGACTCCCGGCTCCCAGGAAGGAGAGATCCTTCAAGAAGCTGGGAGAACAGAAGTTCAGAGCCCCACCCAGACCCTCCCTAAGGAGCCGCATGGATAGTGGGGGAAGGCCTAGGGTACCTTCAAACTCCACCAAGGGACCCAACTCACCGGCTTGCCCAGGGGTGTGGCCCGGGGAAGCCCTGGAGATCTGGAGCAAGGCGGCAGAGGGGTGCTGGGGTTACCCAAATCCCGCACCCCCCCCTTGGCCTGGCCAAGCAGGCCTCCGGCATGGCGTGGGCCTGCCAAGCCTCCTCCTGCTAGACTCCCGGCTCCCAGGAAGGAGAGATCCTTCAAGAAGCTGGGAGAATAGAAGTTCAGAGCCCCACCCAGACCCTCCCTAAGGAGCCGCATGGATAGTGGGGGAAGGCCTAGGGTACCTTCAAACTCCACCAAGGGACCCAACTCACCGGCTTGCCCAGGGGTGTGGCCCGGGGAAGCCCTGGAGATCTGGAGCAAGGCGGCAGAGGGGTGCTGGGGTTACCCAAATCTCGCACCCCCCCCCTAGACCTGGCCAAGCAGGCCTCCGGCATGGCGTGGGCCTGCCAAGCCTCCTCCTGCTAGACTCCCGGCTCCCAGGAAGGAGAGATCCTTCAAGAAGCTGGGAGAACAGAAGTTCAGAGCCCCACCCAGACCCTCCCTAAGGAGCCGCATGGATAGTGGGGGAAGGCCTAGGGTACCTTCAAACTCCACCAAGGGACCCAACTCACCGGCTTGCCCAGGGGTGTGGCCCGGGGAAGCCCTGGAGATCTGGAGCAAGGCGGCAGAGGGGTGCTGGGGTTACCCAAATCCCGCACCCCCCCCCCTAGGCCTGGCCAAGCAGGCCTCCGGCATGGCGTGGGCCTGCCAAGCCTCCTCCTGCTAGACTCCCGGCTCCCAGGAAGGAGAGATCCTTCAAGAAGCTGGGAGAATAGAAGTTCAGAGCCCCACCCAGACCCTCCCTAAGGAGCCGCATGGATAGTGGGGGAAGGCCTAGGGTACCTTCAAACTCCACCAAGGGACCCAACTCACCGGCTTGCCCAGGGGTGTGGCCCGGGGAAGCCCTGGAGATCTGGAGCAAGGCGGCAGAGGGGTGCTGGGGTTACCCAAATCTCGCACCCCCCCCCTAGGCCTGGCCAAGCAGGCCTCCGGCATGGCGTGGGCCTGCCAAGCCTCCTCCTGCTAGACTCCCGGCTCCCAGGAAGGAGAGATCCTTCAAGAAGCTGGGAGAACAGAAGTTCAGAGCCCCACCCAGACCCTCCCTAAGGAGCCGCATGGATAGTGGGGGAAGGCCTAGGGTACCTTCAAACTCCACCAAGGGACCCAACTCACCGGCTTGCCCAGGGGTGTGGCCCGGGGAAGCCGTGGAGATCTGGAGCAAGGCGGCAGAGGGGTGCTGGGGTTACCCAAATCCCGCACCCCCCCCTAGGCCTGGCCAAGAAGGCCTCCGGCATGGCGTGGGCCTGCCAAGCCTCCTCCTGCTAGACTCCCGGCTCCCAGGAAGGAGAGATCCTTCAAGAAGCTGGGAGAACAGAAGTTCAGAGCCCCACCCAGACCCTCCCTAAGGAGCCGCATGGATAGTGGGGGAAGGCCTAGGGTACCTTCAAACTCCACCAAGGGACCCAACTCACCGGCTTGCCCAGGGGTGTGGCCCGGGGAAGCCCTGGAGATCTGGAGCAAGGCGGCAGAGGGGTGCTGGGTTACCCAAATCTCGCACCCCCCCCTAGGCCTGGCCAAGCAGGCCTCCGGCATGGCGTGGGCCTGCCAAGCCTCCTCCTGCTAGACTCCCGGCTCCCAGGAAGGAGAGATCCTTCAAGAAGCTGGGAGAACAGAAGTTCAGAGCCCCACCCAGACCCTCCCTAAGGAGCCGCATGGATAGTGGGGGAAGGCCTAGGGTACCTTCAAACTCCACCAAGGGACCCAACTCACCGGCTTGCCCAGGGGTGTGGCCCGGGGAAGCCCTGGAGATCTGGAGCAAGGCGGCAGAGGGGTGCTGGGGTTACCCAAATCCCGCACCCCCACCCCCTAGGCCTGGCCAAGCAGGCCTCCGGCATGGCGTGGGCCTGCCAAGCCTCCTCCTGCTAGACTCCCGGCTCCCAGGAAGGAGAGATCCTTCAAGAAGCTGGGAGAATAGAAGTTCAGAGCCCCACCCAGACCCTCCCTAAGGAGCCGCATGGATAGTGGGGGAAGGCCTAGGGTACCTTCAAACTCCACCAAGGGACCCAACTCACTGGCTTGCCCAGGGGTGTGGCCCGGGGAAGCCCTGGAGATCTGGAGCAAGGCGGCAGAGGGGTGCTGGGGTTACCCAAATCCCGCACCCCCCCCTTGGCCTGGCCAAGCAGGCCTCCGGCATGGCGTGGGCCTGCCAAGCCTACTCCTGCTAGACTCCCGGCTCCCAGGAAGGAGAGATCCTTCAAGAAGCTGGGAGAATAGAAGTTCAGAGCCCCACCCAGACCCTCCCTAAGGAGCCGCATGGATAGTGGGGGAAGGCCTAGGGTACCTTCAAACTCCACCAAGGGACCCAACTCACCGGCTTGCCCAGGGGTGTGGCCCGGGGAAGCCCTGGAGATCTGGAGCAAGGCGGCAGAGGGGTGCTGGGGTTACCCAAATCTCGCACCCCCCCCCTAGACCTGGCCAAGCAGGCCTCCGGCATGGCGTGGGCCTGCCAAGCCTCCTCCTGCTAGACTCCCGGCTCCCAGGAAGGAGAGATCCTTCAAGAAGCTGGGAGAACAGAAGTTCAGAGCCCCACCCAGACCCTCCCTAAGGAGCCGCATGGATAGTGGGGGAAGGCCTAGGGTACCTTCAAACTCCACCAAGGGACCCAACTCACCGGCTTGCCCAGGGGTGTGGCCCGGGGAAGCCCTGGAGATCTGGAGCAAGGCGGCAGAGGGGTGCTGGGGTTACCCAAATCCCGCACCCCCCCCCTAGGCCTGGCCAAGCAGGCCTCCAGCATGGCGTGGGCCTGCCAAGCCTCCTCCTGCTAGACTCCCGGCTCCCAGGAAGGAGAGATCCTTCAAGAAGCTGGGAGAATAGAAGTTCAGAGCCCCACCCAGACCCTCCCTAAGGAGCCGCATGGATAGTGGGGGAAGGCCTAGGGTACCTTCAAACTCCACCAAGGGACCCAACTCACCGGCTTGCCCAGGGGTGTGGCCCGGGGAAGCCCTGGAGATCTGGAGCAAGGCGGCAGAGGGGTGCTGGGGTTACCCAAATCCCGCACCCCCCCCTAGGCCTGGCCAAGCAGGCCTCCGGCATGGCGTGGGCCTGCCAAGCCTCCTCCTGCTAGACTCCCGGCCTTTCAATTTATCTAATGAGTTTTTCTGACCTGTTATTTCAGTTTGGGGTTTTCTGATTTCTATCTTCATATCCTCTTGATTATTATTAGTGTTCCATTCAACTTGATCTATGCTTTGTTTGAGTTTTGTGAACATTGTCCATATTTCTTTTTTATATCTGAAAGACTAATGAGGTGGTTGGCTGTTTTCCAGACATCAGAGTTGCCATCTTCATTCTCTATGCCTGGTGTTGGCCTGCATTGTTTCCCACTGTTATGCTTGTATTGTGGATTTTTCTATGTGTTGTGGTGGTATTCATTGGCTAGGTGGAATATGATCACGAAGCGAAGCGGAGCAGTCTCTGGGCAGGGAACACTCACCTCAGGAGAAGGCGAGCCCTCAGGGAAGGATGTCGGAGAGGATCAAAGTTCCCAGGCCAAATCAAGCAGAGAGAAGGCCCAACATGTCTGCCATGCTCCAGAGACACAGCAGAGTCAGCTAGTTCCACAGTCTCTGGGCAGGGAAGACTCAACTCAGGAGAAGACTAGTCCTCAGGGAAGGATGCCGGAAAGGATCAAAATTCCCAGGCTGAAGCAAGCAAAAGCGAAGGCCCAAGATGTCTGTTATGCTTCAGAGACACAGCAGAGTCGGCTAGTTCTGCATTCTCTGGGCTGTAATTCTCAATTCTTCTGTCAGCAAATTATTCAGAAGGCCTTTCCAAATTTGAGACAAGGATGGGGTCCAGTGGAACTGTTCTGTATGCATTGTACATAGAGAGATGAGAAGGAAATTGATCCTGTCTAGGCTTCGAGCTGTAGATGACTTCCAGCTTCCCTTCCCCCCCACATTATTTTTTGTTTTTTTTGGGGGGCCACACCTGGTGACACTCAGGGATTACTCCTGGTTATACAGTCAGAAATTGCTCCTGGCTCGGGGGACTGTATGGGATGCTGGGGATCAAACCAAGGTCCATCCTGGATCGGCTGCATGCAGGGCAAATGCCTTACCACTGTCCCACATTCTTTATTCTGTTGGCTATTCTCTGAGTCACAGATCAAGTATGATAATTATTAGGATTGAGACAGAGTGAGACCCAGACTAAAGTTTTTCTATTAGATATTTTCTATTACCATACTTAGTTTCTTTATATACCACATATAAGTGAGCTCATCAGCTCTTTTTCTTCTTCTGACCCATTTTACCTATGTTGACCTGTCAAATTCCATCCATAATGGGGGAAAAGCCAGCATTTTATTTTTTCTAACACCTGCATTGTATTCCATTATATATATGTATGTATGTGTATATATATATATACACACACACAAACATACACACATATATATACGCACACATACCTCAACTTTGTCTATTAGTCTATTATTGAGGACTTGCTTTGTTTCAAGATCCTGGCTACAGCAAACTCAAAAGTGTATATATCCCTTTCTGATTTTGTGCCTATGGATTATTGTGTTATGGAATGGAATTGCTGGGTTTTTGACATGTCTCCATATTGTTGTGCCTAGAAATTGAACCAGTTGATATCACCACCAACAGTAAATAAGGTTTCTTTTCTGCATCTCTGCCAGCACATGTTATTTCTGACCCTTTTGATACTGGACTTTCTTGGTTTTGTGAAATTATATTGTCATTTTGATATGCATAAAATTACTTTAAATTGAGCAGTGAAGAGACCAGGCATATAGTTCAGCATTTGTCTTGTATGTGTGAGACCCTTGTTTGTTCAGCCTCTAGTACTGCACGTGCATGCCTATGCACATGCACACACATGTGCTCACACAAATAAACAGCAGAAAATAGTCAACTGATTTCTGAGTTCTTTTACTTATATGCTCAGTTATACTTGTCTTCCTGAATTTTCATCTTAGGACAGCCAAAGTGTTTTAGATATTTTTGCTTTAACAGGTAGTATTTTTATACCATTATAACTTGGGAGGGTATGTTATAAGTATATTAGAGTTTATATTTAAGACTTAAGGTTCAAAGTTCAAAAACGTTGTTTTACTTATTCCTGTAATTATTCAGACAACTAATGCCTTTAATTCATCTTAAAGAGCAATCTGTATATTAGATATATATATTATTTAACATAAATGCCTTTTAAATTCTGAAGCAGTATAACTTTATTATCTTTCTGAAAGAATGGAATTAGTGATTAGAATATAGTTGAAATATGGATATTATTAAAAATGAGATAAAAGCCTTTATATTTTCCATTATCCTATCTTGATTCAGGACTATTTTAATGGATCTGCTCAGTTTACTTCAGACCAACTTGTATTAGGCATTCTAATACAAATAATGACATTGAGTTAAAATGTATATGTAATGGGAGACCCAGTTAGACATTAGCACACACATTGCCTTAAATGTGACTGTGACGTAGTGAGTATGAGAGTGTAAAGTAGAGTATAAGTATCGTAGATGAGAGGAGTTGGGGAAAGCAGTCTTGAGAAATGGAAAGAATGCTGTCTCTTGTATAGAGGAATATAGATTTACTTCCTAATAAATAGACTGTGTGTCTTAAGAGTTGTTGTAATATTGTTTTCATAAGCACTTGTTTGAAATCCCCTATCATGTTTGTGACACCCCATTGTTCAGGTCTGTCCTTTGGAATTCTAAATAGCATCTCTCAGTATATCTTTGCAGTTGTCCAGGTAAAAGTCAAACTCTTTTGTGATATGACTTAGTTAGAAGGTGATTCATTCTTTGTGTCTGATATATCAGATATAATGATACAATTGAATGTTTCTTAGAGTACAGTGTATAAGTAGAATCATTTTAATGTCTCCAATTATATAAAGTCACTTTGTTTTTTATAATCCCCTCACATTTTTTAAATTTGGCCAGGTCATATATTGTTTTATTAGGGTGAGATTAGGAATAATTTTATTGGTTTTAGGTGGCTGGAAAGTACATCCAGCTGAAAACCGTCAGCCATGTAGACTCCATGCTTCATTTGAGTTGTGTTTCTGGAAGCAAGTCAAGTATGACAACTGTGAGTTTCATAACTTTCTTCAATTTGATTTAGAAGCAGCTTGGAGAAAAAATACTTGAGACCTTTTCTATCTTCTCCTGGTGAGGTCCTGTGCAGGTTATGTAGGTCAAGACTGTCTGGCTATATCAAGAGCATGTAGGAGAGATGGGAAGTCAGGATTCTTAGACTTGCATCATCTATCATTCACTATTCTATTCATTCATCTTCTTTAAGTAATGACTTAACACCACAAAAGTTTAACCATCTCAAAATAGGGGACTTGGGTAAGCACCAAGAAAGTAAATCTAGATGGGAGGGATTCCTAATGACTCAAAGGTGATAAGATTCAGAAATAGAAAAAGAGCTCTTTTTTTAGCTAAAATAATCCAGACAAGGTGGTTTTCTAAGTCGATTGTAGGAAGGAGATTATCACAGTCCTGTTAACAGACAACACTGGAACTCAGATCTGCGAGGGGACTGCTAGTTCTAGCAATGTGGAATTCTAACAATTGATGAATTGACAGGAATGGGTTCAGGAGAGAAAGGAAAGAGAATAAATAGGCCATGATGCATTCAGAGGCTTTCCCTCTAAAGAAGAGTTTTCCAAATTATTTGACTACTGCTTATTTTTCAGAAGAAAGATTACTCCACCCTCTTGGAAATCTTCCTTCTTTAAGAGTAACAGAAAGCCATGGCTCCACAACTAATCACAGGCTACTACTAACCCCCAATTCTTATTATTTCAGTGCTCCCCAGAGAGGCTCTTTTACCCACTGTGGGTAATAGGAAAGAGAATTGGAGGAAGTGTAGCTAGAGGCCTCACTTTTTTTCTAACTCCTCTTTCACCAAATTTTCCTACCTTGCCTCTGGTTGGGAGAAGTAGCATTATGATAGATGCCCAGCAGCAGGGGAGGGGATGATGGGGCCTGAAATAGAATCAACACTGATGATGGGACTAGATTTTGAGAAGAGCAAGACAAATATGTCCACAATATTGGCCTTTCTTGGTCCTTTGGGTCTTATAGGAAGTTATTAAAATGCCAAGAAGTGCAGAATCTAAAGAATTTGTGAAATACTTCAGGTAAAACCTAGGGGAGTGTTGATGAAAATCTTCTGAAGAATTTAAATCTAGGACACCCGGTCCTTCACTAAACCATTTTGGTTATGATGACTTGAAAGGTTTTTCTATTTGGGGATCAGTGTATCAGTGACACATCCACACATCCAAATCTTAACTTCTCAAAAGTCTTGTCTTGAAATGTAGAGCTATATAAGAAGACAGAGAGAAAGCAAATCAAACTCAAATGGAATTTTTTTTTTTGTTTTGTTTTTGTTTTTGTTTTTGGGCCACACCTGGCGGTGCTCAGGGGTGACTCCTGGCTGTCTGCTCAGAAATAGCTCCTGGCAGGCACGGGGGACACTATGGGACACCGGGATTCGAACCAACCACCTTTGGTCCTGGATCGGCTGCTTGCAAGGCAAACACCGCTATGCTATCTCTCCAGGCCTTCAAATGGAATATTTTTGTTGCTGATTTGCACAATTACAGTATTTGAAATTTGAATTACAGTTTAACAGTGATTTTAAAAAATCAGATTGAGTAATCGTAAGTGTGAATGTTTCTGTAATTAGAAGTGTAGTGCTTGAGAACAAGATTTAACAAAATTTTAAATTAAATTTATTGCAGTTAAAAGAATTCAACGCCTGGAAGTATTTTGTGTGTCAGGCAATTGAAGTATTTTTAATGGAAAATTGAATATATTGAATATATAAATATTACTTAACATTTTAAAGAGTTTAATAAAATAAGTTTGTTTATAGCACCAATCAAATCAGTGTCCCCACTTAATATGATTGTTATAGTTTTCTTGGTTTTGGTTGTTTGTTTCTGGTGGGCAAGAGGAACACGTGGCAGTGCTTTTTCTGGGATCGAACTGGCGAAGCATTGTGTTTCATTCCTTTGAACCGTCTCCTGGGTCCCTAATTTACTGGGTTTATCATTAGAAGCATCAAGTAAGATTCTTATGCTTCTGGTTTTAATAATTCTAACATTAATTACAAAACTATAAAAGAAAAAGAAAAAGGATTTATTTCTATGCTAAAATGCCAGACTGTCCTTTGTCTTGCTAGACTCCCTGGCTGACGTCACCACTATTGTAAAAACTGTCCAGAGCATTCATATGTCAATACTGTCATCTTTCCAGACCCATAGACTTAATTACCCTTCTGCCCATTGGACATTTTTTATAGGATGGTCTAGTAACAAGCATCTCAAGCACCTAAAACAAAACTTTCTTTCCCATTTTAACCACTCCCAAACCCAAATTTCTTATTGTTTCTGCCCCAGATCTGGGTATCATCCTTGTTTTTGTGGCACATCTTCATCCGTAGGGAGATTGCTCAGTTAGGGCTCCTGGCCTGATATAGATGGCATAGGTGATTTGAAGAACTTAGACTCATGGGTCTGTAATAAAGGTATAAAAAGAATGTGAGGAAGCCCTCCCAAGTTCCCAAAAGGCTAAAGATTGGCAGAGTCCATTGACAGATGTCTGGGTTTAGGGCCTTGCTTGTTGCTGCCCTCATGACTTGTTACAGACGGAAAGAAGAACCCCATTTTCTTCTTGTTCATTTGTCTTTCTTACACGTCTGTTCTGCTGAGTCTGGAAGCCAGGAAGGTGCCCCTTTTGCAGTGGATAGGAGTGAGCTTCTCTGTACTGGAAGTCCAGTAGATTTCAAGGATCACGAAGGCTAGTGAAGTTTGTAGGGAGTATTTTTAGCACACATTCCAAAGGTTCTTTCTCCTACATAAAGGGTTGCAAATTTTGGGTCTTTCTCTGTTTAAATATTAGCTTTGAATTCTTTTCTTTTCTACATGTTAATGTCTCTGTTTCTTCCTTATTTTCTTTTGTTTTCTCCACCTTTTTCTCTTCCTCCTACTCCCCCCCCCCTTTCTCTTCTTTTTATGCTCCTCTACCTATCCTCTTTCTACTCCTTCTTTGATAGTTTTCAGGCACTGCAATCCAGTTCATTGCTCTTAGTGGTCCTTGGGGAATTAGTGACATATAAAATGACATTCTGTGATGTAACTTTTCTACTTCTTCTGAAGGTGGTGAGAAATTTGTAAAGTGTAAGAAGTTGTAAATTATGGTGAAAATGACTAATAAGAATTGAGGAAGAGTTGTGCTTTTTGTTGCATAGCTGCTTTGGAAGTCTAAGCCAATCTTAGATCAATATTTTGTTCTTTACTTTCCTCTGCTGCTCCCAGATTTTCTGTCATAAGGCTCTTATTTTAATATGTAGTGTATTAAGATTCAGTCAGATATTTACATAGCAGAGAACACTAGAGTTTCTTTGATGATGTCTTCTTTTCCTTGTATGAATTCAACAGTGCTCTGATTCTCTCCAATACATTTTATGTACTCTCAGGAGGAGAACATGTTATCTCTGCCAACGTTGTTTCTAACTGGTCAGTGAAAAAGGTTCTCTTTAGTATCTTTGTATCCATTGTTTCTTATTTCCATTTTTCACTCTTTAGAATGTTGTGATTGTGGTCAAGCACTTTCCAGGCTGAATAGTAAGATGTAATTTGGTTAGGGTACAAAGCACACTTCCAGCAATCAGACATATTGTTACTGATGCTGAGAGGTTGAAGTTTCAAGTTATTTCCTTTTGGAAAGTTTTATTCAGAAACCAGGGAGTGAAGAACAGAGCTGCTAGTTCTTCACACATTTATGCTTCAGTGATTGAGATTTGCTGTGGGGTTTCTTTCATATTTTGGTATCAGTTGTAGCTGTGGTCTCAAGTGGATGCTGCATCATTTGTGTTGTATTAAAAAGTTCTGGCTAAGGATACTTGGGCCATTCTGCTCATTGAGGATACTCTGCATCTGGGGTAGAAAGCTGTGATTAGCTTGGTCTTGTATCATGTCACTACTGTAATTATCCTGGTAAGATAGGGTCTGGGGAACTTCGGGAACCCCATCTGTTCAGGGCATAGGAGAGTCACACTGGTTTTGTGTCACAAATCCCCTTGGAGAAACTATATGGAGTCCTATATGGCTGCTGTGCAAATAGACACTTTGTAAGGATACACACATTCCACAGGAGTCAGATCTCCCTTTCATTGCTGAGTGAGTCCCTGGTAACCAGGGCCACAGTATGGAAGCCAGATTTGTTTCTCAGGCTCTCACAATCTGGAGTCAGTGGTTGAGTCTGGAACTGGGTTCTGAATGGTTGATATAAAACGCAACTCCTCAACTACACTAGTGGTTACTGTAGTGTGACTACTTGGTTCTTGACAGCTTTTATTCTTTTTATCCCATCTGTGAATAATTGTCCTTCTAATAAATCACATTTCTGGTATTTGCAACCAGCACCGTGTTTGGTATCAAAGAGAAAAGAGAACATTGCGTTTTTATATCTTAGGATATTCAATGACACATTTTCTTGAATATATAGAACTCCTTTGATAAGTATACTTTCCTTTATAAAACTATTATCAAAGGTATTTGAGCTTTATTCTGGTAAGACCCCTGTAAAATATATCTGAAATTATTCAATACCATTACAAAATTGCTATTTGATAGTTTTTATTTTTATTTATATATTTATGAACACAACTTCAAAATTTTATGCCTACATTATCTCCAAAAAATAAAATGAAGAGAATAGTAAAAATAAATTAAGCCCACATTGTTACTTTTAGTCTTTTATGGAAGCTGGATGTTATTTTTATTGGGATTTATTCTGGATCAGTGAGAGATTTGTGGATGCTGGAAGAAAACTTTTGTCCTCTCCTAAATGATCCCCAGGCCGAGTTGCCTTTATCTGTGCATTCAGCCATGGCTTGTGAAGTTTGACAGTAGTCGGAAAGTGCTTCTTTAATGAAGCACACCTTTAAATAACTCTCTTAGATTAATTCCCGCTTTTAAAGTGAGAAGATGAAGATGACTTGAACTACCACTGCTGCCAGCTCAGCTGTGGATCTGAAATATCCAGCTGTGTCTTTGGTGCCATTCTCATCACCAATAACAGACTTGGCAATCAGAATCTGTCTGACACGTGTGTGGATGTGTGAGGCGAGAGCATTTAGTTCACTGTAGTGGCTCTTCAGCGCTAGACCATAGTAAACATTTGTCATTGTCAGCAGTTATTATAATGTGGCTTGAGGATTTATAGGGATTGACAGATATCTGTATCTACCTTTTATGTTTTGTCTAGGTTTGTATATACACAATAGGGTGTTCATAATAAAAATAACTTATTTTACTCTTAATACTGGCCAGTAAGATTTAAGAAATGTTTTATAGTTTTCTCCTTTTAAAGGGAGAAAACATCCAGTGTCAGTAAACTGTTGTTTAATATTATGATTCCTTTAATGGCTCCTACTTAGATCAGACTCAAAGGTCTGTCAATATGCAATTCATCCACTAGTGGTATCGAGCACATGCTAATAGATTTTTGATCAACTGACAATAAATAAACCCATACCTTGAATCATCTTTCATTATCTACTGTTAGGGAACTCATCTTGGGTGGTCATATGAAAAATCAGTTTTCAGTGAGAAAGCACTATTCTAAATGAAACATTTCATAGTGACATCTAATGATAAAAGTGTCTATTGATTATTGAATATTATTCTGAACTTCTGGGTTATAATATCTTATTTACTACTTGCAAAAAGCCTATGTGATGCTTTTATTTTTTATATTTTATTTAAAGTGACAGCTGTTGGAGTAACTTCTCCAGAATCATAGTAGGATTAGATTTCAGCTTGGTGTATACTGTGTCAGACACTAAGGGTCCAGAACTAAAGCATCCAGACACTCCATGTCTATTGAGAAAGGCTGGATTGTCAGTAGCTTTACTTGATAAAAGTGTTGCGTGGAATGGCAGTGAAATAGAATAGGTACAAGTGGAGTTTGAAGTAGAAAGAATTAGGAGGCCTCTGAGTCAGACTGAGAGAATCACAGAAGACTTCCATAAAGGAATAATCATTGAGTTCGACTGAAGGATGACAGGCTGCCAGAGGGAGAAAGTAGATAATGATGTGAAGGCTGAGGGTCAGCCTCTTTGATAGCATGAAGCATAACAGAGAATAGGTCAGAGGTTCATTTGAGTCTCTGTGATTGTCACGAGGGCTGCATATGTAGCAGGAAGATAATAAAGATATTGATTATAATTACTATTTCTCTAAGTTTTAGCCATCAAACCGTTTTAGGCACTTTATGAGTATTCTCTCATATTGCCTCCTTTAATAACCATTGGTCATCAGAAATGAAGGTCAAGACCAGGTCAGGAGGAACCTCCCTGGTAGCTAAGTAATTTGAACTTCGCCCTGACTGTTGTGGGGGACCATGTAAAGATTTAAATGATGGAAATAGATTCTAGAAAGTTGATGACTAGCATTCTGAACCATGAATTGATAAGAGCACTAGTTAGCAGAACATACTGTTTTATCCAGCCAGCAGCTATCAGAAGCTTTAGTGCTGCAGAGAAACAGGATGAGGACATCAATTTGAGCAGTTTTATAGGAATTAGTGATTAATGAGATGTGTGGGACTGAAATTCATAAAGATGGAATTTGATGATTGTTAAATGTGGGAATACTCTGTTTTCTAAGGTATAGATTTGTACTTCTGTTATTAGAGAGCAAAGGAAAAACTATTTTAGTTTGAATTGTTTTCTTCTCTTCTATTGCAATATTTTTTATCTCAGGTTCCTAAAGCAGACAGATTCTGCTTTGTTGAGATTTTTCCTGGGGATTTTTTGAATGATATCACTTAAATATGTATCTGGGGAGCCTCACTATTTTTAAAAGTTTTTAATTTTCAGCCTACCCCTTGGTGTTCAAAGGCTAGAGCAGGGGTGGCGAACAAGTTCAACACAAAGAGCTAAAATTTTAAACTGAGAGTCAGAGCCACACCACGCAGTGACCTGAAAAACACTCACACGAAAGCAGATAATTTTAACAATAATATATTCAACACATATTGCATTTTGCCATTTTGAATGAGGGTCAAAATCCTGTTCACTACCCCTGGTCTAGAGTAATGGCCTTACTAAGAAATATCCATGTTGTTGCTGGAGTGTTAGCTCTTGTCTTGTCATATATGCAACCAATTGCATATAAATAATAGAAATAACCTTAGGTTCTGTAGTGATAGTAATGAGGAAGGGTGTTTTCCTTACACACGGCCAACTCGGGTTTGATTCCCAGCACCTTGTATAGCCCCTGAATCCCACCAGGAGTGATCCATAAGTGTTGGGCCAGGAGTAAGCCCTGAGCACTGTTTAGTATAGAAACAAAACCAAACGAAACAAGAAATAAGAAATGCTTGTGCACTCCTTTTTTTTCTTTTATTTCTTTATGTGTACTCTTTCTTTCTTAAAAAATATTTTATTTTAGGGCCATGGTTTACATATGATACTATCACAGATTGGATTTTATGCAAAACACATTCTAGCGTCATACCCTTCGTCAGTGTCCATTTTCCCCACAAACCACAGAGCAACCTATTCTGCCTTTATATATGTTTTGGTTTTGTTTTGGGACCACACCCTGTGATGCTCAAGGGTTACTCCTGGCTCTGTGCTCAGGAATCGCTGCATGCCAGGCAAGCACTCTACATACTATACTATCACTATACTATACTATCACTCTAGTCTAGGGGTTCTCAAGTTGTGGCCCATGGACCACATGCAATCCACTGAGGACATGTATCTGGTCCACTGAGTGTCTTTGCCATCATTGCCATGTGTGGATGTGTGCCACACTCTCTGACTTCCCACCTTCTCTCTGTCTCTCTAGTCCTCTCAATCTTGGGCAGAGATCCTCAAACTTTGGCCTGCCAAATGCAGGCTTGTAGTTCCCATTGAAATACTGGTAAGTTTGTTGATTTAACTTGTTCATTTTAAATATTCTATTTATTCCTGTTTTTTTTATTTTAAAATAAGATATGTGCAGTGTGTATAGGAATTTGTTCATAGTTTTTTTTAAAACTATAGTCTGATTTTTCAACAGTCCTAGGGACAGTAAAGTGCCCCCTGTTTAAAAATTGTGAGGACCTGTGCTCTAGTCCCTCCCTTCATATGGTTCTTAGATCTTGTTTTCTCCATTTTGAAATGTGTTAGCAGAAATAGATTTGATGCAAAATGTATTTACCTCTTTCATTTTCAACTAAAACCCTTCCTCCTTCCCTGTGCTTCCTTCCTTCCTTCCTTCCTTCCTTCCTTCCTTCCTTCCTTCCTTCCTTCCTTCCTTCCTTCCTTCCTTCCTTCCTTCCTTCCTTCCTTCCTTCCTTCCTTCCTTCCTTCCTTCCTTCCTTCCTTCCTTCCTTCCTTCCTTCCCTCCTGGTCCTTCCTTCTTTTCTTCTTCCTTTTTTTCCCCCCATTTGTTTTTGGTTTTGTTTCTTGGGCTGTGCTCAGCGGTTTCTCCTGTACTCAGAAATCAATCCTCATGGTTCCCCCAGAGACCATATTAGATGCTGGGAATCAAACCCAGGTGGCCATGTCTAAGGCAAGTACCCTACCTGCTGTACTATTGCTATGGCCCCTAAAGTTATATCTTTTTTTTTTTTTAAGAGGAAAACAATAAAAAGAAAAAAGAGGAAAACAATGAAAGAAACTCCAGGACTAGTACTTGATCTAAAACAGTTCAAGGTGAAGGTCTGATTTGGTTCACTTATGGCATATCAAGTTTAGTTCTCACTATAGACATTATTCTTGGGAAATTCACTTCTTCATTTTACTGTATACTGTATTGTTAGAGTTGATATGAACATGTTAGATTCCCCACTTAGCCATCATGAGCTAAGAATCACAGTTTTAAGTATAAGCCATTTATTTTCTACTTAGCTTCCTTTTTGTGTTTCTTAGTTCACAGAACAAAACACACAACTTATCTCCAACATGTTTCCAGTGAAAGGACCTGAGTATATGAGAATGTATTAATAGGAATATATGAGAATCTTTTAATCACTTTAAATCTAATCATAAGTTGCATGCCCAAACTTAGAACAAAACAACAACAAAAACCCCAATCCCAGTTGTGGTTTATCTTGCAGTTGCTCACCAGGGTTCCTGGATGTTGCTGATCAGGGATGCGTGATGTGCAGGCTGGGAGCCACGTGGGCCCCTGGTCCAGTTCAGTGCCACGGTCCTCTCTTCATTCAAAGTCTCAGATGTCTGTACCTCTGCAAAGCCGTGAGGCCACTGTCTATAGCTGCTAAGCATGAAATCCCCTGCTTCTGTTTGTTTCTTTTGTTACCACGAGTTAATAGGGACAGAGACAGGAGACAGCCCAGAACAAAGCAGAAATAATGGAGTATTTCACCCCCCAAAAAAGAATGTGAATTGAGAAATACAAAGGGTAAGGCAAAGACAGACTTAGTGTCCTGAGGCAGGGTGATGTATTGGCCAGAAGCCTCAGCCCTGGGACAATTCCAGGCCAAAGCCTTCATCTATACTCCAAGCAAGCCATACAGCCGAAAAGTTTGACCTGTCCTCTGTAAAAACAATGGACTGTTTTTCCCACTTGGGTCTCAAAGGGCCACCGGATTTTTCACCTCAAAAAGTGGATTGCCCTCACAGTGTGGGGATAGTGTTTGGCTGGAATGTGTCTGGTGCTCAAGGGCCTCTTCTCAGCACTCCACTGCTCTGTCCATTATTCCTGCTGCTGGCGGTGCCGTTCTGAACTCTCATTCTTTTCACTTGTTTGCAAGACCCACGAGTTACTTCAGGATACCGGCCGTATTTGAAATTCATTTTCCTTCCTGAAAAGAAAGAAAGGATTAGCGAAGAGATTGCATGTCTATTATGTATCATCTCCTTCATGTGTATTTCTACACCATCCACTTTCTTCCGTTGTATTTTCTCTTTCCTCTCCCTAACACATTTTGTTTTGCTTAGTATATAAGCTTACTTACTTAGTACTTATTTACTTAGGCTTATTTATTGAGATATACGCATTTTGTTTTACCTAGCATATGAGCTTACTTAGTACTTATATACTTCGGCTTATTTATTGAGATACAATTTGCATACATATATATTTCAAAGGAGAAAATTAGAGGGCTTGTTTTTTTTTTTTTTTTTTTAAAGATTTCTCCCTTTATTACCATACTTTGAATTAGAAATCTGTGCAGCCAACTTGGGTCTCTTTTTCTCTGTCACTCTGTCTCCCTAATTTCTCTTCTTGGATCTCTTACATGCAAAGCATATGCTCTACCATTAGTCTATATCAAAAGCAGGAAATTCTTTTAATAGACTGTTATTTCCAGAGGACAAAATAATTTCATAAAAACAAACAGTACTCTGTCTCCACTTTCTCTGTCCCACGTAAGGAACTCATTGCTCGCTCGCTCTCTTCTACGAGAAGAGAGAGGTCTTCTGCTTGGAACAAGAGGAAAGTTAGCTATGAGTTGATGGTGCAAGTTAAGAAAGCAGTGGCAATGGGCTGAGAGTGAGAGTGGGTAGGGTATTTGCCTTGCATGCAGCCAACCCAGGTTCCATCCCTGGCTTCCTGTGTATTCCCCAGAGCTTTGCTAGGAGTAATTCCTGAGCCAGGAGTAACCTTAAGCATCATTGGGTGTGGCCTGAAACATCATCAACAAACCAACAAAAAAGAAAGCAATAGCAAAATAGAATCTCACCCTTCTGCCAGGGACTGTTCATTCACAGACAGACTAAAATGCATTCTTCTACGCCTACACCCCTCCCCTTCAGCATCCTATTTCCCATACTCTGACTCCTGACTCCAGAGATGGTTGTACCAAGACTGATAGACACAACCAAGAGCTCCAGGTCTCAGCAGCTCTGAGAGGAGCCCAGCTCTGTCCCTCATACTGTTCCTGGATAATGTACTCTGTACTGACTATGGCCACAGTCCTTCATGCCACACCAGCTCCTTGCTTGTAGTCTGTTGTGATTGAACTACTCAAACCTAACTGACCAGGTGCAAAAACCTGGCTCCACTCAAGCAAGTTATTTTGAACATTTTTGAACCTCAGTTTCCTCAGCTTTTGTTTATTTTGGAGGCCAAACCTGACAATGCTCAGAGTTTAATCCTGGTTCTGTACTCAATGATCATTCCTGGCCATGTTCTGGGGAGTCTCTTGTTTGCCAGGAGTCAAATCCAGGCTTTCTGCATGCAAGGAAACACCTTACCCTCCATGCTCTCTCTTGGACTCAGTTTTCCACATCTTAAAATCAGGAGCATAGACGGTGCTTTTCACTAGTATCTTCCACCTAAGCATATCAGCTGCCTTTGGTTTTGTCATAGTGTAACTAGGACACCCATCCTTCCTTACATCTCTTCCAGAGCTTAAATAAATAGCATTCACAAATCCCCTTACCACTTACTTTTGTTGTATTTTCAAAATGCAGACTCATTTTATTACTATAGATTGGAAAATACTTTGAGTCACCTAATTTTTCCTATCTAGATACTTGTTAGTCTTTTATCCCTGAAATATGTTCAGTGTGTTAGCACACACTTCTGGAAATTGACTTCCTTGTAATAACTTCTAATTATTATTATTACTTTTTTGGTGAGTGTGGGAAATATACAAGTGCCTATTCCTGATTTTGAAAGCAAATGGCCTCAAAAGTACATCTACTTCAGAATAAGGGAGAGTTTTCTTTGGTTGTAGGTTCTTACTAATCAGTATCTCATCTGTCTGACAAAGACTTAACTGGGCTCGAAGTCATGCCCCACTGTGAAGCAGCACAGGGAACCTGGTAATGTGACACTGGACCCCTCATGTTTTGTTTGATGAGTTCCTTATTTATATGAGCAGTTATAGTGGATTTGGATGTGCTGAGTCTGACTGGGGGGAGGAACATTTCCAGCAGCTCAGTGGAGCTTCCATCACATTGAAATCATGTCCAGAATAAAATCGTGTATTCATGATGAAAAACAGAGCATCAATTGAAACAAATGTCATGGCCCCAGAGGCTAAGGCTTTAGCGACACAGGATGGTAGGAAATATTGGCCACGTGGTGGCCAGAGCCAGAGTGGAAGGAGTTTTAGCAAGATTCTGTCTTGAACTGTGCTGTTGGAAGTTGATCCTGCTCCTCTGTTTTGGTGCCTGGCCCAGCCTGGGGAGCAGTCAGAGTAAACATTATAAACCATATAGAGAGACTCTGTACCAAGGATAACTAGGTCTCTGGGTGAGTGTGTATAGTTCTAGCATCTAATATAGGCAAGAATTAAGAAAAATTGCGTGTGCAGGGTACTTACTTTAGAGCTGAAGATCAGTGTAGAGAACTGTGGGTGAGCAGAAAATTTTTTCTAATGGCATTGGAGAATGGCATCCTGGGGAGGAGCCATGTGAGCAGAACTTTGGTGAGAAACTCACCAAACTGGCAATAGGGAGGGCCAGGATGGCATTCCTGCACCCTTGGGAGCAGGGGTCCTTAAACTTTTTAAATAGGGGGCCATTGGACCGTTGGAGGGTCTGACTATAGTAAAAACAAAACTTATGAACAAATTCTTATGCACACTGCATATATCTTATTTTGCAAAGAAGAAACAAAACAGATACAAATACATGGGCCATAGTTTGAGGACCACTGTTTTGGAGGGTCTGGTGTGAAAGTGGTAATGCAAAAAGAAGTTAGGTCATGCATAGTCAAAGGCTCACTAGTGATTTTTATGTCATTTTGTCAAGCAGGTTTGGAGCATCCGCTGTGTATAGAATTCTACCAGACTAACCAAGCATCTGCCCTGTCCTTGACAAAAATTTGGACATTTGTGGTCAGTCTTGCTGTCATGGTATTCAGCCATCAGACTGATGTGCAAGTCTTTATTTTTCTCTCGCAGTTTATGAGCAGAAATCCCACTTCACAGGTGGGATAACCTTTCTTCAAGCAACGCTTCCTAAAGATTTTGTTGATATGCTTGAATGAATCCGCTTTTGAGCTGAAGATGATATGATTAGGTGCTTTTAGCCAAATTCTGTCACAAACAGTGTTATTATTGGTGTTTCCAACCATTCTCTTTTCCTCATGTTTCCTCACATGTAGTGCTGGGAGCAGCCTGAGTGAGCACGTGAGGATGAAGCTTAGGGAGTGACTTGACATCATAAGAGGGAACTCCACAGGGAACCTTGAAAAGGCAGCAGGTCCTAATGGACCCCATGTGAAAAGGTCTGTGCAACTGAGCCCATGACCTTGGTTGTGCCTCTCCAACCCTTGCGCCCCTGGCCCCCGCCTCTCCTCTAGCCCCTGCTGCAAAGTTTGTGTGACCGCAGTTCAGGCTGCGACTGAACTGCAGTGGATGGAGCAGGTGGCGGCTGCTGTGGGCGGGTAGGAGGGGACGTGCCACTGTCTGGGGGGCCCGGTAGTCTGCCAGGCACTTGTCCAAGGAAGCTGACTGTCATCTGAGATACCTTTGGAAAATAAGCACCACTATGGACAGCTGTTTACCTCAGGAGCGCTTTGCTTAGAGTGTAATTCATTGAACTGATGCCTTAAAACCTCCTGAAGGAAGGAAGTGGGATGAGTGTTAAAACGGTCTGGGTTAATCCTGGTGAGACTGAAGCTTGACTAGGTTTATGGGCCGGACGGAGTTATACAATGCCTTAGTGTCTGGCCTGGGAATGGGGCCTGAGTTTGCTGCTCGCTGTCAGGACTGCCGACGGCATTGTGTTGAGCATTGTACAACAGTGAAAGGGGCTTACTTGCAACAATGCCAGAGCTGCTTTAGGAGACAAACACAATGAACTTTGGTACAGTATAGTCTAGAGGCCAAAATGAGTAATTTTAAGTCAATTGACTATGAGATCCAAAGCTTCATTAAGTTTTAAAATGAAAAACCAGTTTAAACTGTGTACGTTTTGAAGGAACTGATTAAAAAACATGAACGCTCGCCCTCCATCTGAAGTGGTATATTCATAAAAGTCTTGTCCTGTTGACTCAAAATCTGACACTGTTCTTGTTCACCAGAGGATTTGCTTATTTGAAATGGATCGTCAAAGGTTCTGTTATTTTAAAGATTCAGCCATATCACCATTGGTAATCTATTTTTTTACCCTTTATCTTTGAAAATGCCTTATTTCCTTTCACTATAGTGGATCGAGGAATTTTGGATGATTTTTATCTGTCTTAGTGGGAAATGCAGAGCCTAAAATTTAGAGAGGTTGAGGGGAGCAGAGAGAAGTTACATTGGATGTCTTGTATCATCTTTATCAGAAGGATGAAGATGATACACAGTATGGTGGGGGGGAGGGGATAGAAAGGAGCTAAAGGAATGGAGTGGGATGTCTTTATCAAATTGCCTTTAATATCAAAACTGTTTTAGAATAATATGGCAGTCTGTAGTAGTTGATGTAGATGTGAATGTACCTGGTTGCAAAGTTTTTACACAGGACTTAGTTATTCATTGGGGGTGGAATTGGGGATCTGGGAGCTACTCTGCGTAATGCTTGGTTTGGTGATGCAGGTGGTCCTGATCTCGGGTGCTGGAGCTGGTGATCTGGTAATACTTCGGTGCAGTGGTGCTGGGGATCACCAGGGCACCATGGGGTGTTAGGATTAAAATTATACTTCCACACGCAAAACACGTGCTCCAACATTTGGAGATATCCACCCACTTTCCCCTATACACTCCCACACTTACAATATTTTTTTAAAAGAACATTAAACTTTGGGGGCTGGAGAGATAGCATGGAGGTAAGGTGTTTGTCTTGCATGCAAAAGGACGGTGGTTCAAATCCCGGCATCCCATATGGTCTCCCAAGCCTGCCAGCAGCGATTTCTGAGTGAAGAGCCAGGAGTAACCCCTGAGCCAGGTGTGACCCAAAAACAAACAAACAAAACAAACAAACAAAAAAAAAATCCCAAGAACATTAAACTTTGGAGTTTTTGGCCAAAGCAATACTGGTATATTAAGAAGTCTATATTGGCAACATAGAAGTCATTCACCTGCTAGTTCATTTTGATGGAATTATTTCCTCTTTTTCTCTCTTTTCTCCTCTCTCCTGGATTTTTTTTAACCCAGGACTTGGCACCTTTTAGGCAGACCCTCAACCACTAGGTCACATTTGCCTTTTTATTTAATTGAAGTTTTTATTGAAGAATTATGGTCATTTGGGCCATTCTCTCTCTGGCAGAGAAGTTAAGCACAAGACTGAAGTTCATTATGTCAGGAATAATGTTGTTCCCCTCTGTCCTCCCCCACAAGGTTCAAAACAGCCCAATATGAGAGTATACCCATGAAGAGTTATTTTTAAATTTTAATTAATAAATAAATTATGCCTTTGTGATGCTCATGAGTTACTTCTGACCATCTATACTGAGGAATCACTCCTGGTAAGTTCAGGGATACTGAGAAAATAATGTGGGAAATTGATATGGGATACTGGGGAAATTGAACCTGGGTCTACAACATGCAAGGCACATGCCCTGCCCCTATCCCTGTTATCACTCTAGCCTGTGAAGAGTGATTTTTTAAAAAAATCAATTTTATTGTGAACAAAGTGAATTGCAGATATTTCACAGTAATATTTAAGGTACATAGTGACATTGAATCAGGGGTATTCCCACCACTAGTGTTGTCCTCCCTCCACCCCTGTTCCCAACATGCATTTCATATTCTCCTCCCTTGCCCCCTGGGCTGTGAAGAGCAATTTTTATCTGCCATGGTTTAACCTGGCAAAGTTTATTTAAGTGAATAGTGGATGGCATGGGCTATCTTTGAGGGGACACACTTTGATAAGGTATATAGAATACATATCTTACATATATGCACAAAGTTATACATATATCTCTTCCTCTTAAAAGAACTCTTCTCATAAATTCGGGAGACTCAAGAAGAGGAAAAATTTGCCGCCTTCATAGGAATCTGGCTGGGATATGTTGCATTGGCATCTAGAGTGCTGTTTATGGCTGTGGTCATTAATCTTGTAACAGAAGGTATTATGGCGCTGAAGTCAAGCCAATGAAGAGCAGCTCGTAAGATGAAGGGACAGGCGGGGCTATATGAAGGCATACTGAAATAATTATAACTCCTTGGGCTTGAAGAGCCTGAGAGGAAATATGATTAGAGTTTAATAAATCCATGAGGAATATGGATTAGGCGATCATAGACTTGTTTACCAGAATAGGCAGAACCACTTAAAACGCAATTTAAAGTGAATTCAGGACAAAAAAGAAACTTTGTCATATTGAGAAAGTAGATCCTATACATGAAAAACCACTCTTGGAACTGGGCTAACTTTTGGCTTTGAAGAGAAGTGGAAAGCCAAGGATTTTTCTTATTTTGGCACTATTTTCTGGAAGAATAGGGGACCCAGAGAGAGCATACATCAGCTTTTCTCTTGGCTTTTTATTTTTCCTTTTTTCAGGTGAACTTTAAATCTCATTAATTCTCTGTTCAGCAATTATTCATTGCATGTGGATTCTATGCCATGTGCTCTGCTATGTACAGAGGACACTGAGATAAAGATAACCAGATACGGTTCCCACAGTCTGGCGATAAATAAGAAACTATAATTGTCTGTGTGGTCAATTCACAGTCATGCTGTGAGAGCTTACACAAATTGCTAGCATATTCTTAAGATCAGAGCAGGTGGCCCTGAGGAAGGGCTGCTTAATTTGAGGCCTAAAAAGCGGAGGACGATTTAGCCACACTAGGAGCTAGGAGAAGCATGGATGTGGAATTTCCACGCCTTGGAGTGTAAGAGCTTTCTTATGGTGAGACAAGGAGTGGGCTGGGCTTGGGGGTAAGAATGGAGGGCATATAAAATTGAAACATTTATAGAAGGGATCATGAAGGGCCTTTCAGGTCATGTTAAGTGTACCCAAGAACAATTAGAAATTTACTAATGAGAGCTAAGAGAGTTCAGTGTTGTGAACTATCAGGAAGGCTGCCACATGTAGACTAGACAGGTCAGGAGTTAATGTACTGGAACCAGTGGGCAAATGTCCATGCTGCTTAGGAGATGGTGCCTTGGTCTGTAAGAAGCTAGACAGTTTTCAGGGATATTTCAGATGTTATTCAGACTAGACTTGTTGACTAATTCTATCTGTGAAGTGAGGCAGAGAAATAATCAAGTTTGATTTATGAGAGTTGGTCCGCCAATCAGTTTTCAGATTGCACCTGAGTGTGAAGGAACCAGTTTTTCTGTTTTGTTTTATTTTTGTTTTTGACCCAAAGTGCTTCCTAGTAAGTGGATGTCAAGTAAGTAGGAAGATCAAAACAGCATAAGTGATTTTTAGTTTCTCTAGTGCCTTTTCTTGAACCCTAAAGAGTTGTACCTGAGGTCAGTTCAAGAAACAGAATTAGAAGGCTCAAGGGGGCTTTCATAGGTACAGGAACTTCAGTTCTAGTATTATTTAGAGACAAAAAAAAGTTGCCAGACTAGTATAAGGAATTTTCCTATGAAGTCTCCACTTGGCTTCACCAATCAAGAATTTGCTATTTATTTGATGATACTTTTTACCATAGATACAAAGGCAGAGAGATGGGGATGTTTCTTAACCAATTAAGTGCTGGCCTGAAGCCCCTTTGGTGCTAGCTTGAGTATATGTTCTCCTATGACAATTATTTTTTTTTTTACATGAAAGTATATTCAGGAAGTACAACTGTCTGTGTTGCTGCTGAATTGAATCAAGTATCTAACTCTCATCCCTGACACCAAGGTGTTGTTTATATCATCAGTTTCCTTTTGATCCAAGATTTTATTCAAGAGACATTGTATTGCACAAATATATCACTTTTATCTTTTCTTTTTTAATTTTATTTTATTTTATTTTATTTTATTTTATTTTATTTTATTTTATTTTATTTTTGGTTTCTGGGCCACACCCTGTGACGCTCAGGGGTTACTCCTTGCTATGCGCTCAGAAATTGCTCCTGGCTCTGGGGACCATATGGGATGCCGGGGATTGAACCCAGATTTGTCCTGGGCAGCTGCGTGCAAGGCAAATGTACTACTGCTGTGCTATTGCTTCAGGCCAACTTTCATCTTTTCTAACCTGGGTCAACTCCTCAAGCTTTCTTTGATGTTTGGGCATTTTTTATTAATATCTTTATTTAAACACATTGATTACAGATATGATTATTGTTGGGTTTCAGTCATGTAAAGAACATACCCCCTTCACCAGTGCAACATTCTCATCCCCAATGTCCCAAATCTTCCTCCTCCCCACCCCACCTGTACTCTAGACAGGCTTTCTACTTCCCTCATTCATTCACATTGTTATGATAGTTCTCAATGTAGTTATTTCTCTAACTGCACTCATCACTCTTTGTGGTGATGTTTGGGTTTTGAGATTTAGAGAACAGGCCAGTAGTCTTATATGTTGCTGCTTTTGGGGTGGGTGGGTGGGAAGGTATTAGTCTGAAGAGATAGATGTGTATTTAGGTGTAGGAAAATGGCCACGCAGTTACAATCTGTCTGGGGTACCCAGAGAAAGTTGTCAGGTATAGACAAACTTCAGTGCTGCTTGGTTGTATACCATCACCATAAAGTGAGTAACACACTAAAAAGAAAGATTGTACCACAGTGAGTCATATGAAATGTTTTTTTTTTTCCCCAAGAGTATATAAGTTATGTTATACCGGACTATAGTCTGCTAAGTGTGCATGCAGTAGTTCCATGTCTGAGGTGTGACCAGTGGTCTAAAGTGAGCATATGTGATTGGATTGTTGAATGTGTTACTCCATGCTGGGTTGCCACAACTTCAGTTCACTACAGGACACAGTATCTGAGGCTGGATCCAGGGTCTTTCATGAGACCCACCCCAGTTCAGTTTGGTTCCCTAAGCATCACCTGGAGTAAGCTCCAGATAAAATTGGCTGTGGCCCAAAAGCAAAACAAGACAAAACAAAATAAACCAATTTGTTATCTGTAGAATATGATAAATAGTGAAGTGCAATCAAATAAGCACCTGCATGCCTCCTTCCTGGATAGTGCGCTGATACCTTGGTTAGCTGGCATCCTCTGAGATTCTCTGTCTTCTGCGTAATGTACAGGTAATTTAGTTTTAGGCATACTATGTTCCAGTATCAACCCCACCCCAATGTCAATTTCCCTTCATCAATGTCACCAAGGTAATCTGCACCCCCAAGCCTGCCTCTTTGACAGTTATTTTTTTAATTTTGTTTGCTGTGGTTTAAATATTACTGAGCTTTGCATCTGTTATCTTACTTAACAGTATCCTATTTCCCCCTTCTCTTGGCAGTGTTTTAGAGCACTCTGCTGCAAGGGACCACCACCCGCCCGGCCAGAATATGATCTGGTCTGCATAGGTCTCACTGGCTCGGGCAAGACCAGCCTGTTGTCAAAACTCTGCAGTGAAAGCCCGGACAACATCGTATCAACTACAGGTAGGCACATTCCCAGGGCTCCATCCTGTGCCCTTTCTCATTCATAAAATTTATTTTTGCTTCTTTGATTATATTTGGAAAACACAACCATACCCCTAACTATTCTATTAATGGGGAATGCCTTGTTCAATTGCTTTTATTTAGGGCTTTTTTGTCTCTCAACGTAGATCTGAGGGTGTTCAGTGGTCTTCAGTTGCTGCATCCCAGAGTCCTGCAGTTGGTCATTTCAATGCCACTGATTAAGTTGAACTCAGAAAGATCTTGATACAAAGTTATCTTGAAGTCCTGGGACTCTAGTAAGGTAGTAAAATGGATTTGTCTCAAGATCATTCAGTGCCCTTTGACTGTGGATGCTCCCTCAAGTCCTACTGTATATGATCCAGAGATGGGACCTGAGACACCTGAGCATCTTCACCCAGAGAATAGCTGGTGCAGTATCTCTCATCAGAGCTGTTCCCTGAGGTGACTCCGAATACTTTGTCCAGGCTGTGGCTCTCAGTCCCAATATTTTGCTCCCGATGGAACATTTGAAAACATCTCAAGTTGTTTTGGTTGTCACAAATGTGAGAAAACAGAAACAAATACGTCATGCTGTTAGTAGTCTAGAAAAAAATTGAAGTGACCATGTATATGTCTGACAAGGTATTTTTAAGAACAAAGTTTAATTCTGGGGGATAAAGTTGATGTCATAATGACCAAGGAAGGGATATTATCATCAGGAGGACCTGCCGTAAATGTTAAGCATTTATGTTCTTAATGACAACTTGTAAATATACAAAAGAAAAAAGGCTGACAGGACACTACAGGGAAATAGACATACCCACAATCATAGAGTTCAGTATGGTAATCTTAGTGCTTTGGTTTTGTTTGGGGGCCACACCCAAGTAGTCCTCACAAGCTAGCCCTAGCTTATTTTTTGGGCTCATTTTCTGCTTGCTTCGGAGACCACAAAGTGCCAGGAATTGAACTCGGGTCTCCCACAGGCAAAGCATATGCTCCATCCCTTAGAATATTATCTCCAGTCTCTCTTCCCAATTTTTGATAGGACATGTAGGAAGGAACTCATCTATGATAAAATAGATTTGACAAGCACTGCCAGCTAACTTAACCTGATTAACATTTCTAAGACACTTTGCCAATAAAAGCAGAGAACATTCTCAAGTGTGTGTGGTGCATTTACCCAATTAGGCCATATCTGAGGATGTAAAGCAAATCTCAATACATTTAAAATAATTCAAAACATACTAAGTATATTTTCAGACCACAGTAGAATTCAACTATAAATCAATAGCAGAAAGATGTCTGGGGAGAAAAAGCCCCAAATACTTGGGAACTAAATTACTACTGAGTAACTCATGGATTGAAGAAGAAATAAAGCATTTTGCATCAAATGAAATTATAGTGCATCAGAATTAGAGGGATTCCTCTAAAGGACTAGTGCTTAACAGTAAGCACTAGTATTAGAAAAAAAGACTTCAAATCAATGACCTCAGCTACCACCTCAAAGAAGTACAAGTGAATAATGTTTTAAATCCAAAGTAAGCAGAAGAAAACAATAAAGATCAAAGTGTGACTCAATGAAATAGAGAAACAATAGAGAAAATCAGTGAAACTGAAAACAGTTTTTTTGTTTTACTTTGTTTTGTGAAGATCAGTACAATTCTAGACAAAACTGGTCAGGCAATATATTCAAAAAAAGATGCTAACATTTTTTGAGAGTAGTTATATCAATATAAATACTAAAACTTTGTAAAATTACTCTGAATAACCTTATCAGTAAATCTGACAATTTAAATAGATCAATTCATTGATAGGTAAACCATTAGACAAAGTCAAGAAGAAATAGAAAAGCTTCACAAGTCTGTATCTGTTAAGTAAATGGAAATTATATCTCATAAAAGGATAATTACAACTTTGGTATCTTTTGATACTAGAAATGCAGGGTTGGCTTCAAAAATCAATTAAAAAGTCAATTTTTATAATATCAAACTAAAAGAAAAAAGAAAATTCAGAGACACAAATGAAAGTCATCAGTTCCTCATACTAACTCTCAACAAAATGGAAGCAGAAGGGTAATTTTTTAGCCATTATAGGATACCAATTAAAACAAAAACATATATAGTTACTATCATACTTATTTGTGAAAGACATAGTCATTTTTTAGTAAAATCAGAATGAGGTGTGCATGCCTACTCTTACACATTATTGAGCACTTCTGTTCAACATTGTAAAGATTCCAGCAACTGCAGTATACAAAAAAGAAAAGAAATAAAAATAAGAGACTTTAAGATTGGAAAGGATTAATTCAAACTCTCTTATCTCTTAATAGGATTATTTATGTAAAACATTTGATGGAATTTAGAACTCTAGAGTCAAAATTATAGTACAGGGGGCCGGAGAGATAGCATGGAGGTAGTGTGTTTTTGCCTCGCATGCAGAAGGCTGGTGGTTCAAATCCCAGCATCCCACATGGTCCCCCAAGCCTGCCAGGAGCAATTTCTGAGTGTAGAGCCAGGAGTAACCCCTGAGTGCTGCCGGGTGTGACCCAAAAACCAAAATAAATAATTAATTAAAATTTATAGTACAGGGATTAAAGCATTTGCCTTGCGTACTGCTGACCCAGATTTGCGTCCCTGGCACCACATGTGGTCCCTGAGTACTGCTAGGGTTTATTTTTGAGCGCAAAGTCAGGAATAGCCTCTGAGCATGGCTAGTTATAATCCAACATTTCTGTTAGTGAATTAAAGCAGCTAGTTAGCTAGTTTGAAGATCTGAAGCTTTAGAGTTGGAGGACAGCTTTAATGGTAATTAGTTTGGAGAGTGTTTTTTTTTTTTTTAATTAAAAAAAAATTTTTTTTTTTTTGGATTTTGGTTTTTGGGTCACACCTGGCAGCGCTCAGGGGTTACTCCTGGCTCTTTGCTCAGAAATCGCTCCTGGCAGGCTCAGGAGACCATATGGGATGCCAGGATTCGAACCACCATCCTTCTGTATGCAAGGCAAACACCTTATCTCCATGCTATCTCTCCGGCCCCTGGAGAGTTTTTTTTTTTTTATTAAAATAGAAGCAAGAAATTGATAAACAGTAACCTAAAACTGAATTCATTTAGATAAATGAGCAAACTCTCCGAGAAAGTTGGCAGGTGGGTAATCAGAATTTAGTATGATGTAAAGAGGATGAAATAATATAAAAAACACTACAAGTCGGCTAGAGAAATAGCTCAAAGACAGGGTTGCTTGCTGTACATGTAGGAGTCGAGGTCCTGGTTTGGTTCTTGGCGCCACATTGTCTCCTAGATACCACCAGGTGAGGCCCATTTTCACTAAAAGAAAAAAATCACCCAATAAAGCATTATAAGGGAGAAAGCTTGCCTTCACTGGCACTGACAAGGGAAACAAAATCTGTTTTACTTACTTAAGGAAAGAAAGGCATGTACGAAAATGGTGGTGAGAAGACATTACTTTGAGGTTTCATGCGACTGGATGCAAGGCAGATTGGAGTTAGGATTAACTGGTGTGATGATGGTGATGGTGATGATTATTATTATATGCTTAATATGATGTAAGGATATAAGAGAAAAGAGGTGGCTACTTTTGGTCAATTAATTCTGTGATCAGAGAAGCACGTGGATGATGACAAGAGATTTAGAGGGTAGTGAGCAGAGAAGAATCAACCATACTGATTTCAGTTCTCAGCAGACCTAGAAAGCCTGTCAGCATTTGAGCTATGTCTTTGAGATAGGTCTTTTTGCTAGTAACCATGGTCTATGTTTGTATGTAACTGAAGATTAAAGATGTAGAAAGAAGGTTGTAAAGTAAAGGACAAATAGTAGATGACTAGGAAAAGAAATGACAGAGTCCAGGAGTTACTTTTGCAAGTGAGCTTGCAATGTGAGAGGTAGGGAGGTGGGAGAGCCTGGTTCTAGAGATAAAAGGAGGATCATTCATGATGGAAAGGATCAAGACTCAACTCTATAAAAGTTGAGTGTTACTTACAGGCTCTCTCATTTAAAAGACTAATATAAAAAGAAAATTTGCTGTTAAAAATACTGGTTTGGGATTCGAATTTATAGCTTTCCCACTTAAAGAGCACAATCCCGTTCCTTCATAATATTTAGAATCTAATTAATAAAATAAAACTTACAAAGGTCATTAATAAAAAAACAGTGAATGGCAAACAAATTTATGAAAAAGACACCACTGTACCAATTCAGATTTACCAGAGAATAAGCAAGAAATGTTAATTTTATACTTTACCAAAACATGCCTGTGATCATAAGAATGTGGCAACTTAAGTGTGCATGAGCACTACTGGTGGTCTGAAACGGTGGGTTCCTTTTTCTTCATAAGCAATGATTTATGTATGCCAAAGCTTTCCAAAATATTCAGATCCCTTGATCTAGTGTTATACTAAAGACAGATTTTAAACACACAATCTTTAAAGAAACTGCAAACACAAAATGATTTGTTACGTTTTCTATAACTAAAGCAAGTTTAAACATCATATATATTATCAAGGAGTTTATAAAGTGTGATCCCTGAAGTGAAATAATTATAGATTGTAAAATATATACAATTTCTTCTTGATGAAAATCAAATTTGCCTTTACTTTTAAAATTAAAATAGGCAAAGCAAGATTTTTAATTAAAAACTAGAGAATATGTATAAATTATTAATAGCCCTATGTTTATATGACTGATAATAAAATGTTTATTCTTTTTTCTCTAATGCTTTGATAAAATGAGGCCAGTTAAGATTGAAGTATTTGGGGTCAGAGAGAAAGCACATCGGTAGGACATTTACATTGAATGTGGCTGACCTGGGAAGGACCTAGTGTGATTCCCAGAATCCCATATAGTCCCCCAGCCTGCAGGGGCAATTTCTGAGTGCAGAGCCAGGAGTAACCCCTGAGCACCGATGGGTGTGGCCCAACAACCAATCAATCAATCAATCAATCAAGTTAAAAAAAAGAATGAATTATTGGGATCAGAGTGATAGTACATGGATTAAGATGTTTAACTTGCACATGGTTGTTTTTAGTTCATAGCCAACAACACGGAAAGTCCTCAGCACCATTAAGTCAGTCTCTAAGGATAGAACCAGGAATAATAAGCCCTAAGCTCCTCTGGTATGTGGTCTACCCTCCCAAGTATGAAATATTAGAGTTCAGAGAAATAATACAGGGCTTAAGGTATTTCCTTACATGCAGTTGACAGCAGTATATTCCTGATACCACATATGGTCCACTAAGAAAGAACCACTAGGAGTAATTCCTGAGCACAGAGCCAAGAGCAAGCCATGATCTCTGCTGCCTGTGTGCCCACTTAATTTCCTAGAGTATATCTATTTAATTTCAGCAAAGCAAAGTAACCTGTCTTTCCTTTGGAGTGAAAGGGAACCCAGACTTTTTTGAAATGTTAATTTCAACTATCTTTTAACCTTTGATGTAAGTTAAAAAAGGTGTTTAGCTTAATAAAGCTATAGGGCCAAGAAAATAATACTACTGAACAAGGTGTGTCTGTGTGTGTGTGTGTGTGTGTGTGTGTGTGTGTGTTTTATAGAGAAAAATACTTGAGTAGCTTGTAATTTGATTAGAAACAAAAGTGAATTGTCTCAAGTGAATTCCTTGACTGTATACTTACAAGGAGTTTGTTGTTGGAGTAGTTGTTAACTTCTAGACTTCATAAATATTTAATTTATGAAAATGAACTCCAGAGCCTTAAGATCACATTTTAACATAACGAATCATTAAAAAAAAAAGTCTAGAGAAAGCCAAACATTTGGCATTGTAAAAAGACAAATTATCTAAAAGGGTATATTATTATCTTTGGATTGTTAAGTAATGGCTGCCCTAGCAGATGGCTCAAGGTACTGGAGCACACATATATTATGGAGATGCCCTGGATTCGATTCCTAGCACCACATGGACCTCCCATGTGGAAATAGCCCCAAGGACAGCTGGGTCTGACCCAGACACCAAAACCACCCCCTCACCATAACACCAGCAAATTTTTCAAATAATATGTCCTTGTTAAAGTAGAAAAGGATCATAATAATTTGCTAGAAATCTAAAATATATTCATTTTCTATATTTGATAAGGCTTTAAATATTTAGAATATTCACGTTTGAATAAACCTTTAAACAGCATATTAGCTGCAATATATATATATATTTTTTTTTTCTTTTTTTGGTTTTTGGTTTTTGGTTTTTGGGTTACACCCAGCAGTGCTCAGGGGTTACTCCTGGCTCTCCACTCAGAAATCGCTCCTGGCAGGCTCAGTGGACCTTATGGGATTCCAGGATTCGAACCATCTACCTTCTGCATGCTAGGCAGATGCCTTACCTCCATGCTATCTCTCCGGCCTCCCAAGCTGCAAATATGTTGATTCAACAAGAAGAACAAGATATAATAAAGTCAAATTCTGTTATCTGCTTTAGGATTTTATTTTTCTCTTTAGGTTGTGAGCTCAATAGTGCCCCTGGCTTACTCCTTGCTCTCTATTCAGGAATCACACCTGGCAGGGCTCAGGGACCATATTTGGTGCCAGATATTAAATCTAGGTTGAGTTGCTTGTGTGAAAGGAAAGCACCCTACTGACTCTATATTATTTCCACTACCTGCTATGTCTCTGGCTAAAAGTCGAGGATTTTTGTGAGTTTTTTTTGTGTTGTTGTTTTTTTTTAATATATTACAGTAAATTAAAGTTTCTTTTATGAAATCCAGATTCTATTTTAAATAATTTCACACCGTCCATACATACATACATACAGAAAACACAATATAAATCGTTAATCATGTCCTGATTTTAACTCTATTTTAGAGTGAACTAGGAATCTCAGCAAACATTAAGAATTTGTGTGTGTGTGTGTGTGTGTGTGTGTGTGTTTTATTTATTGGGGGGGGGTGCTCTGTTGGTTTACTAATTATGCAGGTGTTTCACACAATGAATAAAAATAGCTTCCTTCCCAAACTTAGCTTGTTACAATTCCAAGAATGCTGTACTGCATTAAAAGTTATATCCAGCTCCCTTATATTATAGGTCTTGTTGGATTTAAGGAATAAAAACCAAAAACTGAAAGTCTATAAAAGTAATCCTCTCCCTAAAGAATTACTAAGTCATATATTTATTAAAATTTAGTGGGGTTAAATTTTAGGGGAGGTTTCATTTTTGGTAATGCAGCTCAGATAAGCCAGGAAAAATTGACTAAGTATTTTAGGTGTTAGCCATAGAATTGTTTGAACGCAGCCTGGGGAGACCTACCTTCCGCCAAATACTAAATAATGGTCGCTGATGACTAACTTGGTTGTTTCTGTTTTCACCTCCTACATATTTCACATAAATAAATCCTAATATTAGAGGAGATTCTAAGGATTACTCTATTCATATTTGAAGATAAAGAGTTTCATGGTCAATAAAAAAAACATAGGTGAAAAGTCTAAGGGCATCTCTAAACTGAAGTTAGTTCTCTTGTTATGTCATTAGGATACTGAAATTTAGAGGACATATGTTTACTTATTTTTGACTTTTGAGCTATATTGGACAGTTCTTAGTCTTACTCATGACTGCACTCCTGGTGTGCTTGGGTGCCAGGGATTGAAAGTAGATTAGTTGCATACAATGCAAGTACCCTACTGTATCCTACTGTTTTTTTGAAATCTGCACCCCTGTCCACTGAACATCTTTTGAGCAGGTACCCTATTACTATTCCAGCCTCATAACACTTTTTTTTTATTTTTTACAATGCAGCAGTGTGAGTATGTTATCAGAGCTGATGTATCTGGACTTTTTTCTCTTCAATCCCAAGTTCCTGGTATTGTTACTAATGGTCTATCAAAAAAAAAATCCTTCCTAAGGATATGTGGTATTTTTTTATTTTCTTAATAAAGAAGGCAATGTAGACCTGAGAACATTGTTTTGGTTCTTTTTGTTGGGGTTTTTATACATAGAAAGGAAAATAAATTGGCAGACTTATTAGGAGCATTCAGCTCCCTGAGTAGCTCTGTGAATATTTATGCTCAAAACAGAATAAAATGCCATGAATCTATCCAGTTGGTATTTGAAGGAGATACTGCAGTAGAGCTCTATGGACAATTTTCTGATTCAAATTCTGATCGTAGCACTCAGCCCTTTTGCTTCTCTTCACTGCACTTTTATTATGGGATGTAGTTCAATATTAACATTAGGATTACCATGACAGGTGGATAAAGATATAGGATCATAAGAAATCTTAGTCAATTAAAAAATATGACTTTATATATGGTGGTTCCTATAGCTAGACAAGTGTCTGTTAGACTATCACATTTATGTTTATGTAAGAACATGCTATTACATTCACATAAGGGTGAAATTACCTAATGCCACTTCTAGACATTAAACTTGTCATTAGACAGTGCATTACTGTATGAATGTTAGCACAGATACTACATACTTAGTGTTGGCATATTACTTACACTGTGCATGGTTTGTCTGTTATAGATCCTTGCAGACTCGTTGACCTGTAATTACAACTAAGAAGTTCACTAGAGAGCTCTTGGGTGCTGGGAGAACATGGCTCCATTTCCCCTCACTCCCCCAAAGTCAGCCTATTTTAAGAACACCAGAGAAAATTTGTCGGAAGAAGTGGAATTAAAAATAACTTCTAACAGGAACTAGGGGAGCCTCAAGGGTTGATGTGCTTTGGTTGATCTGGTGCTTCCCTAAACAAACCAACACAATGTAGGGATGAAGAGTTTACCAGGGGTCAAAAACTAGGTACAGAATGGAAGGGACATAGTTTATTTTAGGAAATAAAGAATGTCTGAAGGGGAGATGGTACAAAGTTAGCCTGGAGAAGGAGAGAGGAACCATATCACTTGGGATTTGGTAGGTAGTTAAACCTCCCCAGGTAATGAGCATCTGTTGGATGGTTTTGATGAGGCACAGACTGATATGGCATAGCTGTGCATACTTCAGTTACTACTGAATGCTGCTGAGGAGGATATAATCCATGCAGAGTGTTGGGATGCTTTTGAATTTGTCCAGGCACTGGAGGTGGTGGTGGTGGCTTGACCAGAGTTCTGCAGATAGCGTGGAATGAACAGTTAGGGGATAGAATTGGGATAGCAAGGAATAAGAAAGACTCTAAATATTTAGACTATGGAAGTCCAATAAGTTTTTGGTTTTGATTGCTACTAGTAGAGCTCTTTGTTGTTGTTAACCATTGTTTCTATAATAACACAGAACTCAAAGCCACACATAGTTTTCACTGTGACTGAGAAATTTAAAGCATTCAGGAGTTATTTGGTGAGCCATTAGTGTTCTGGGTTTTTTGTTCTTTTCTTTTCTTTTTTTTTTTTTTAATAAAAAAGCATTTTATAGTTCTGAGATTATCAAAATTAACCTATTCTCATTTACAATGGAAGAAACAGCATAGGTAAGTCAAGTAACTTAAAATTAAACAGTTAAAAAAATGGTATGGCCAGAATGTAAGCTCAGGTGTAATTGGTTTAGAGCCCAATCGATCCGGTGACGTTTTTTGGTGGCAGAGGCACATATAGCAATACTCAGGGATTAATTCTGATTCTGCATTCAGGAATTACTCCTGAAGTGCTCTGGAGACCATATAGGAAGCTGGGAATTGAACTCCAGTAGGCCATCTGCAAGGCAAGCACGTGACCTACTGTACTATCTCTCTAGTCCCCTATCTGATGGTTTTTATTCCTCATAGTAACCATATGTGATCATCTTTTGATAATTTGAAGTTATCAAATTATTATTGTTTCCCTAAATCTATTAATTGTCCTCTTCATATAATATTATTTCAGATGTTATTATGTATTAATTTGTAATAATAACTTTTATATAATATTAATTTCCCAATCCTATGTAAAGGAGTAAAATGGAGCTACTATTCTTTACTGCACTGTAGGTGTACCCTAAGGGTGAATTTAATTTTTTTTATAATTCATTTATAATCCTTCAAACACTTAAAATTACTTGAGAGATATACAAGCTTTCAGTTTTTATACATTATTTTCTAGACTGATAATCTTGGTCTCTGGACATTAATTTATACAGCTATGCTCAAAAGACAGTATAAAACCTGCAGAATGGAAGATTGCATACATCTTTACAGTATGCATTTAGTCACTTGTATTCTCTTTGGAAAGAGAACATTTATGAATACTTTGAAGAAACATCTCATACCTATAAATTAATTGCTTTGCTTAAAAAGCATAAACCTTTGATGATGTTTTTGTACTCTTTTATTTTTAGTCTGTGCAGAAATTAAGAACCATACCTGGCATACAGATGAGTTTTATCAGACATTCAGAGAAGAGCTACTACCATTGATCCTTAGACTCTTCTAAAATATCAGAGATGGGAATTCTCTTTAATACCTTCTATGACACTAAAATCATGCTCATTCCCAAAGCTGACAGAGATACTAAGAAAAAACTATAGATTAATCTCACTGATGAATATTGATGAAAAATTCTTTTTTTTTTTGTTTTTTTTTGGGGGGGGGCACACCCATTTAATGCTCAGGGGTTACTCCTGGCTAAGCACTCAGAAATTGCCCCTGGCTTGGGGGGACCATATGGGACACCAGGGATCTAACTGTGGTCCTTGCTTGGCTAGCGCTTGCAAGGCAGACACCTTTCCTCTAGCCCCACCTCACTGGCCCCTGATGAAAAATTCTTAACTAAATCTTAGCAAACTGAATTCAACAACATATCAAAAAGATTATACATCATGACCAAGTATATTTCATCCCAGAGATGCAAGGATAGTTCAATATACACAAATCAATCAACATCATACACAAGAGTAAAAAGAAGGATAAAAATCAACATAACCATATCAGTTAGTGCAGAGAAATCATTTGACAAGCTCCAACACCCATTTATGATTAAAATCCTCAGCAAAATAGGTATGTAAAGAAACTTCCTAAAGATACTAACAGCTACTATAAAAAGCCCACAGCCAATATTATTCTTTTTGTTTGTTTGTTTGTTTTTGTTTTTGTGCCCCACCCGGTAACACTCAGGGATTACTCCTGACTATGTGCTCAGAAGTCACTACTGGCTTGACCATATGGGATGCCAGGGGATCGAACCGCGGTCCATCCTAGGCTAGTGCTGGCAAGACAGGAACCTTACCTCTAGCACCACCACGCCGGCCCCCAATATTATTCTTTATATATATATGTATATATTTTTTCTTTTTTACTTAAACACCTTGATTACATACATGATTGTGTTTGGGTAATGGCGAAAAGTTGAAAGCATTTCCACTAAGATCAGGCAGTAAACAAGGATGTCCACTGTCTCCACTCTTATTCAATGTAGTATTAGAAATCCTAGCAATAGCAATTAGACAAGGGAAGGAAATCAAAGGAATCCAAATTGAAAAAGGAAGTCAAACTGTCTCTGTTTGCAGATTACATGATTATATGCATCGAAGACCCTAGTTTACAAAAAAGAGCTTCTGGAAATAATAAACCAGTACAACAAAGTGGCTGGGTACAAAGTCAAAACACAGAAGACAATTGCATTTCTTTATACAAATAACTCAGAGGAGAAAGAGATTAAAGAGTCTATCTCATTTAAAATAGTGTCCAAAAAATTTAAGTACCTAGGAACCAACCTATTGAGAGGTGAGAGATCTATACCCTGAAATTTTCAGAACACTTAAGAAATTGAAGATCTAAGGAAATGGGAAAACATTCCATGCCATGCTCATGGATTGTGGAAGAATCAATTTTATCAAAATGACCAGCTTAGATAAACTATTATATAGATTCAATGCAATCCCTATTCAAATTCAGACACAGCACAATCAATTACAGGGTTTGTGTGGAACCATAAAAGACCTAGTACAGCCAAATCCATATTGAAAAGCAAGAAACCAGTATGCTTTTCATTATGTAACTTAAAGCTTTACTACAAAGCCATATTGATGAAAACAGTATGGTATTGGAACTAAGACAACCTTTCAGACCAATGGGTCAGAATAGAATAGCCAGTGACAACCTCCCTAGTATGTAGTAAATTAATCTTTGACAAAGGAGCCAAGAACTTGAAATGGAATAAAGACCATCTCTTTAACAAATGGTGTTGGAACAATTGCATAACCACATGTAAGAAATTAAAGATCAGTTCATACCTCACACCTCATACACAAAAAGTCAAAGTGGATTAAAGACCTTGAGATTAAACCTGAGTGCATAAAGTTCATTGAGGAAAACATAGCAAACACTCCAGGTATCTATGGTAATTAGTTCAAAGAAGTCTTCAATTATAAGATGCCAATGGCAAGAATTATAGAATCATATCTGGATAAATAAGACTACATCAAACTAAAAAGTTTCTGTATGGCAAAAGAAACATGGGCTAAAACCAGAAGAGAGCTAACTGATTGGGAGAAAATTTTTGCACTTACTATATCAGATAAAGGTTTAGTATCAAGGATATACAAAGTACTTACAAAGGCTATCTCTACAAAACCTAAAAACCCCATTAAAAATCAGGAGAGGAAGTAAATGAACAGGCACTTCTGAGGAAGTCCAACAGATGGCCAATAGACACATGAAAAAATGCTTATCACTTATCATTAGGGAAATCTAAATCAAGACAACAATGAGATATCATCTTACCAGTGAGAATGGTACATATCAAAAATATTGGGAACAATCTCTGTTGGCAGGGATGTGGTGAGAAAGGAAATCTCATCCACTGCTGTTGATAATTCTGCTTGATCCAACTCCTATGGAAAACAATATGGAGGGTTCTCAGTAAAATAAAATCTCAAAATTGAGTTGCCATATGACCCAGTGATCCCTCTTTTTAGTATTTATCCCCAGGACATAAAAACACTCATCCAAAAGGATGTATGCACACCACTATTTATTGTACAATAGCTAAGACTTGGAATCAACCTATATGTCCAACAACAGATGAGTGGATTATAAAGATGTAGTACATAAATACAATGGAATACTACATAGTTGCAAGGAAATATGCAATCATAGTTTTTAATTAAATAATTTTTATTTTGACCAAAGTAAATTACAAATCTTTTACAGTAATATTTTAGGCACATAATGACATTGAATCAGGGGCATTTAGAATAACTGCATGCAGAAATGCAGTGAATTAAATGGGAGTTGTCTCGGACACCCTTGTATCCAGAGTATAGCAAGGAGAAGGAAAGAAATTGAGTGGAGGAGAAGAAATACAAATATGAAAGAACGGGGTCCAGGGGCCAAATGGTCTCAGGTTTGTTGATGGTGTTAAAAAGGGACAAAACTAAATATCCAAGCTAAAGGCAACAACAATGGAATCAAGAGATCCAAACTTTAACAATCTAAATTTAAAATGGGGACGTGGGGGTCTGATATTAGAGGCACTTGGGGAACATTGTTGGAGGGAGGTCGACATTGGTATGGGATTGGCCCTTAATGGTATGTCTGAAACACAGCTATGAAGGACTTTGTAAATCACAATGGTTTCAATAACATAAAATTAAGTTTAGAAAAAGAATTATACCTGATATAATCTGCCTGTTAGATTAATAAATATATTAAATATTTTATTTTGCATACGATTTGACAGTTTTTAGAAGGATTTTCCTTTGGGTGCCTGTGTATTGTCATCATTTAAGCACTGAAGTAGATTAAACATTACTGGTGAGCTTCAGAACTATTTCTTTTTCATAGTTGGGGCCTGTCCCATTTTTCTGCAAAATTGGGTTGCACTGAATATAACCACTAATAAACTGTTATGCATTTGCATAGGGCTTTTAATTTTAGGATTTCACAATCATTGCCTTTTAATCCATATAACACTACTGTGAGGCAGGTAGATGTATTCAAGTATCCAAGTTTCCTGCAGGCAAATTTGAGTGCCAGAAGTAGTATTGTGATTGGCACTGATTTTCTTTAATTTCCCAGAGGCCAGACACCTGGAGAGGTTTTCTTGCAGACTCTGGTACCTGCCATTGTTTCAGCCACATGAGGTTGCCTCTTCATTCCTCTTGCTATTTTACTAAGAATTAATGGCCACATGCATCATTAGCCATGATATTGTATTGGCTAAATTAATCTGCATTAAACTCATATGAGAATAATATGTTTGGGAAAATTTATAGTCAATCCAGTTTATAGTGAACATTTCAATTTTTCACATTTATACCTCTCCAAAAAAGTCCTTTTAATTTGGTGGCAACATTTATAGCTCCACTTCATTGGTAAGATTTATAAATGAGTACAAAAGATGTCATTCTTTAAGCATAATATGTAGTTTAGCAGATAAAACATCATCAATAATAAAGTACCAATTGAAATGCAGTGCCATAAGTCACATATTGTATGGTTATTTGTACCTGATACTTTGACAAGGTGTATTTATTGTTTTTTTTTTTTTTTTGCGGGGGGGACCCACACTTGTCTGTGCTGAGGGAATACTTCAGGTTTTTTGCTCAGAATTCACCCCAGGCAGAACTCGGGATACCACATGAGGTCCTGGGTATTGAGCCAGGTCAAATATGTGCACAGCAGGTACTTTACTTCTGCTTTATCTCTCTTGTCTCCAAAAATATGAACTATATACCATGTTTTCCAAGTTTATTGGTGAGGAAAAATGGTGTTAGTACACTACCCACAGCCATAACTTATTTTAACTTACTTCTGTTTGACTCCTGGCATTTACTTTCCTTAAATGAAAGGAACTGTATAAAGTCTTCAAGTCATGGAATGGTGTACAACTATCTTATATATTGGTGAGAATATTAAAAGAGTAGTTTTAGGGCCAGAGTGATAGCACAGCAAGATAGGTATTTGCCTTGTGCATGGCTGACCCAAGTTTGATCCCTGGCATTCTGTAGGGGCCCCTGAACCTGCTAAGAGTGAATTCTGAGTGCAGAGTCAGGAGTGACACCTGAATGCAGCAGGATGTAGCCCCAAAACAAAAATTTTAAAAAGGGTAGTATGTGAAGAGGCTCACTGACTAGAGAGGTAGTTAGTAAAGGATTATTTTGCATATGGAAGACCTCAGTGCATTGATCCACATGGTACCACATGGTTCTCTGAGCATCACCACATACACCACAGTGTATGGTCCCAATCTCTCCTCAAAATATATAAATAAAAGGGCACATAGTATTTCCTTTATTCAATACATGAAATTTATTTAATAAGTGAAAAAATCCAAGCAAAATAAATTCTTATCTACATCAGAACTTTTTTTTTTTTTTTTTTTTTTTGGTGGGGGGCATACCCGGTACTGCTCAGGACTTACTTTTGGCTCTGTGCTTAGGAATTGTTCCTGGCAGTGCTCGGGGAATCATTTGTGGTGCCAAAAACCCAGGCTGGCCACATGCACAGCAAGCAGCCTACTTGCTGTGCTTTTGCTCTGGCTTTCCACATCAGACTGTATATCATTTTTTTAAACCTTTCTAGGCACTTAATATGACTGACTTCAGGTGAAAAGTATTTCAGTGTCTTTCTTCACTGTGATTTTGTCTATCATTTCTTGAAAAAGAGACTGTTTTATTTATTTTGTAATCTCATGTAATCAGTTGTCCTTAATCCTTCGGGTACTGGGAAACTTCAGAATGAACTGACTTTTGAAAATTAGAATACTTTTAGAGCCAGGGAGATAACTCAAAAGGATAGAATATATGCTTTGTAATCCCCTGTATAGTCATCTGAATACTGCCTGGGAATGACCCTTGAGCTCTTAACCCAAGTGTTCTCTAAGCAATTCTGGGTGACCCAAAAATAATAATTACAAAATTAGAAGGGCTTTTGATTGGAAAAGACTAATTTGTATGTAGTTATACTTCCCAATGAAATAAAGGAATCATTTATGAAGACCTCTATTTACCCAGGGTTTGTTGTTTTTTTTTTGGTGGTGGTGGTTTTTTTGGTTTTTGGGTCACACACAGCAGTGCTCGGGCTACTCCTGGCTCAGAAATCACTCCCGGCAGGCTTGGGGGACCATATGGGATGCTGGGATTCGAACCACCGTCCTTCTGCATGCCAGGCAAATGCCCTACTGCTGTGCTATCTCTTCAGCCCCTATTTCCTCAGTTTTTCTAGGAAATAATGATTAGTTTCAGTTTCTTGTGGTTTCTTTAAAAAATACTTAGTGTATATACTTGCAAGTATGTAAATATATGCACACTTATTTCTAAAATACTTATATGCTAAAACTTATGAACTGATATGTTCAGGTCAGTGATAATAGTTGTATTTTTAAGACAACTTTTTAATATGCTTTTCATACATTTAGTTATAACATTATATTCTACACATAATAGTAGTGATTTATTCATGCATTATAAGATTATTGTCTTGGCATAAGTATTATTGTACTGTGAAGAAATATGTATGCCTGTTTAAGGAAAACATGATTTAAATACTATACAATTCTAAACATTTTTTTGGTATTCCTCTGCACTCAGGGTCACTCTTAGCAGGACTTTGGGGATCTGGTGGATGCTGAGGATCAAACCCAGGTCAACTGCATGTAAAGCAAGAGTCCTACCCATGATAGTATCTTTCCAGCCCCTCTAAAATATTTTAATTTTGGTTCTTTAATCTCAAGAGTTCTAAGTGAAAGTTAATTTTATTTAATGGGGCCTGAGAAATAGTACAGAGGATAAGTCACTTGCTTTGCTTGTGGCCAATACTTGTTGAATCATTGTCACCATATATGCTCCCCTGTGCACAGAACCAGAAGAAAATCTTGAGTACCACAAAGGGATGAATACCTCTTTCCATCTTCACCCACCAATAATTAGATGCATAAGTATAGTTACATTTCCAAAATTTCTTCCAGTTGATAAAATTTACCAGGTAAATAAGATAATATTGAAGTTTGTAATTTTATATAAATTTAGCATGGAATGATTGGTTTCTATTGTAAATTAGAATTATGAAAAGATTCAGTTAATTCTTATACAAGAGGAAATTTAAACCATTTGTGCATTTTTGGAAGGTAAATTGCTGATACTTTATGTTTTTGTTCTTTAATTGTAGGTTTTAGTATAAAAGCTGTACCATTTCAGAATGCCATCTTGAATGTAAAAGAACTTGGAGGTATGTTATTTAAAAATATATCCTATGACTGGCTTTAATTTTTATTACTTTTATTTTAATGCATGTCTTCTAATTAAAGTATGACTTTTTTCTATTAGGTAACACATTTTAATTTTTTCTAGATAATATATTTCTTGGAAATATTATTCCTTATCTATATGTTTTAAAGGTTGTTTTTGGTTTTAAGTAATGTAAATTTTGTTTTAATTTCTAGGAATTAAAGTATGATACACTAATTTCATTTTATACACTATACTCTTATTTTTACCTTTGCAAATTTTATTTTTTTTAATTTAATTTAAATCTTTTTTGGTGTTTGGGCACTCCTGGCTGTCTGCTCAGAAACAGCTCCTGGCAGGCACGGGGGACCATATGGGACACCGGGAGTGGGATTCGAATCAACCACCTTTGGTCCTAGATCGGCTGCTTGCGAGGCAAACGCCACTGTGCTATCTCTCCGGGCCCTCAAATTTTATTTTTGAATGAAAAATTTCTAAGATAATTTTAATAAACTTATAGAAAGATACATTATAATTACATATCATAAAAAATTGAACTTTAGTGTAGTTTCTATGTCGATTGCAGCTTTTATTGTATTAGATCTTTTGAGCATGTATTTTTTCCTATAATAAATCTTCTCCAATGGGTTCTTTGCTGGCCAAGCACATTTATTGGATAGGCTGTACCCCAAACTATACATCACTCAGTCTTTCATTACATTCTCTGTCTGGGATTTTTGAGTTGTGTTTTATGTCAGTCAGGGTCTTAACCCATGTAAATAGGTTAACAAAGAAATCAGTCAATTCAGTGAACCTACTAAATTCTCTAATGGTGCAGGAAAATGGTAAGTGCTCTAGAGTACAATATGATTTTGGTGAGTTTAATGACTTAGAAGAAGGTTTTCTTCTATCTCTTTGATCACTTTGTGATATTGACCTTGCCTTTTATTTTAAAGTTATTTTAATATTCTAACTCTGACCTATTTTTAGCTTGGTAAAATTGAAACATACTTAATGCTATTTTAATAAAGTTTTATGCTTTCTTATTTTTATAAAATAAAAATAATTTAAAATAAGACAATAATATTTGCTGGTATTTAGAGAGTTATATCCAGTATAAGATTACTCTGTTTATGAATCGTATCAGCTATTTTCATACTTTTATGACATTAGTATTTCAAAACAACTGTGATTGATCAATTCTGATTTTTCACTAAGTTTTTTAGATTTTCTCATATTGTTTATTAAAATCAGAAGACCTTAATGCTCTTGTAAGAATATTCATGCAGAATTTTTAGGAATTGTCCTTTCAGTTGAATATTAAATCTTTGTTGTTATTGTTATTGTTTTATTGCTTGTTTCTCATTTACTATAATGTCAAGTCAGAGAACATATTGTAGAAATCCATTAAACAAAATATATAATCGGAGAATTCTGTTGTTTTAAATATTGTTGGTACTTGATATTATTACTAAGCTAGAAAACAAAGCTTATTTAAAAATCTCCAGTTGTAAGAAACTTAAATTGTTAGTAAGGCTTTCGTTATAAGTTATTTGTTGGTTGATATAAATGTTAGATATATCTAGAAAATTGAAATAGGTGAACATTTTTTAATGACCTTGATTCTATGCCATTGATTCTGCTCCTTGAAACTTAGAACAATAGAAGATAAATTAGAGGATGTCAGATTTGTAAGACAGGAACCAATTTGTTTCCAAGTAAGGTTTAATTTTTTTTGTTTGTTTTTTTGGGCCACACCTGTTTGATGCTCAGTGGTTACTCCTGGCTAAGCACTCAGAAATCGCCCCTGGCTTGGGGGAACCATATGGGATGCCGGGGGATCGAACCTCGGTCCATTCCTTGGCTAGTGCTTGCAAGGCAGACACCTTACCTCTAGCTCCACCTCACCGGCCCCAGGTTTAATTTTGATTAAAGATACAAGCCCAGACAATTGGTGATGTGGAAATTACAATGGAGATAGATATGTTCTGGGTTTGTTAGTGACATTTTAGTTTTTGCCTATTCTGTGATTCGGATGAGAGATACTGATAGCAGATAGAGCTCTAGGGATTGAAAAAGTTACATTGGTTCCAGGTTAATGATAGGGACCTTTTGGCTTATGGCCAATTCTCAGGTTGTGAGGGGAAAGCAACTTTTTAAGTACACCTAATTTTTTTAATCTTGTATAGCTTGTATAAAAGAACTCTAGAGAATGTTATTTTCCTTGTGATTCATTTACTAATTCCTTTTTTTCTGTCATGAGGTTATGATTTGTGATGACCTTCTTTGGAAGGACATAAGACATCATCACAAGAGAGATGAGCTGAGTATTTTAGGGTCCATGCTCTGATGATCTTAACTCTTTATTTACTAATAGATGGCTGCTCAGAAGATAAGTTAATCAGTTCAGTTAATCCAAGGTAAATACCTGAAATAATAAGATAAACTCAAGAAGTTCAGAAAAAAGTAGATACTGAAATTCAGGACTGTGTTGCAGTGTGGCTTGCTTAATCCTCTGTCTTAGAATTCATTCAGGAGTTTGTCTAAATGCCTCCTCCTAGTCAACTCCTTTCTCTATCCCTTTGGGATATACTAGGACTTTTCATCTCCTTCTGTATATCCTTAAAGTCACAGTGGTCCTCAAACTTGTTAAATAGGGGGTCAGTTCATTGTCCCTCACACCATTGGAGGACGGACTATAGTAAAAACAAAAACTATGAACAAATTCCTATACATACTGCATATATCTTATTTTGAAGTGAAGAAACAAAATGGGAACAAATACAATATGTGTCCTGTAGTTTGAGGACCACTGTAATCTCAGTTCTTTGGATTCGAAGAGGCATGATATTGTGCTAATGGTCTCATGAAGAAATAGAGTGGAATGATATAACAGTGCCCAAATGAGTTGAACTAAATGAAAATCACATTGGTGATCATAAAAATCTGATAAATGTTTTTGTGTATATATATATAATGCAGTTTATATGTAGATTATGCTTTATGTATTCTTTCTTCTTAGTTTTTTCTTTTATGAGGCTCTGTGTTATGTATTATACTAAAATATCTTATTTGCACTCAATTGATTTTCTCCTACATCTTTCCCTAATATCTGTGTATTCTAGCAAAGATATGTCAAATATGATTCCAGGATTTGGAAATAAAAGTTTATTTTAAGCACATGCTAAACATATCTTCTAGGAACTCATGATGCTTCATGATGGAAATATTTATAACAATAAATATTTGTGGGTTTTTTTTTTCTTTTTTTTGGGGGGGGGGGAGGTGCACCCAGCAGTGCTCAGGGCTTTACAGTACTCTCACCTTTACACTAAGAATTGTGCTCCTGAAGATTCTAAGGGAACTATATGGGATGCCAAGGATTGAACCCAGATCAGCTGCTATACTGCCACCCAATTCCTGAAATTAGCAAGTTTTTGTAAAGCAGTGATGTTGAAAAGAAAAAAGTAATAATAAAAGAACAAAGTAAGGAACAAAACAGAATGGACATTATCAGTGAAGCCTGGTAGGATGGAAGGCAAATATTTTTCCCACTGTTTTGAGTATGAAACCAACCCTGCAACATGATGTGTACACACACACGTGCAGAAATTTTGCTCTTTTTTCTCTGTGAAATTGGAACTTTACACCTTCTTTTGTAAAATTTTGTCTTTCATTTTTTTCTCCTCACACTCTCATTTCATTATTGCTGTCACATTCCTAGAGAATATATGATATTGTCTTATTAGCAATGAGACATGCTACCGCCAGATGCAACCATACAATGTCTTAGCCAGAATTGTTTGTTTGGCGGGGCCGGAGAGATAGCATGGAGGTAAGGCATTTGCCCTTTATGAAGAAGGTCATTGGTTTGAATCCCAGCATCCCATATGGTCTCCCAAGCCTGCCAGGGGTGATTTCTGAGCATGGAGCCAGGAGGAACCCCTGAGCACTGCCGGGTATGACCCAAAAACCAGAATTGTTTGTTTGGAAAAGGAATTGGAAACTCAGTCTGAGAGCTTGCTCTTACCAGTATGTTCTACAGTGAATCATTTCGTATGTATATATTATCTAATTCTGCTTTTAATTGTTCATGAACAATTTAATCTTCATCTGTTGTTATTTTTTCATGAATAATGTATTGATAAGTTGATCATTGGGCTGGGCTGATAATTCATGGGGCTGGAGTGCATATTCTGCATGCTGGGGCCCCAAGTTTGATTTCCTACTACTGTGTAGTGCTCAGAGTACACTCCAAAGCACCTCTGGATGTGGAACTTGACAGTAAAAACAACAAAAGTCCACAAACAACTGGCTCATTGCTCATGACTTAGCCTCTAATTGTTGCAGCAGCTTTTATCATTTGTTTCTTTCTCTCACTCATTACTAATAGCACATTTCTTTTTACTGGTTTCTTCAAGATTGCTTTCTGAATCAAAATTTTAACTCTACTTTCCAATCTAGAATCTGTTTCCATAACATCATTATCTCCCCCCACCCCCGCCAAGTTGTTTAAGCAACAATTATTTATTTCTTAGACATGAGGTGAAGTTCTAGAGCTTGTTGGTAGTTTTGGCTTTGTGCTGTGAGCAGCATTCCTTGCACAGACTAGAAACGGAGAATTGGGAAGACTTGTGTCCTTAATGCTTCCATCTTTTTTTTCTTTTTGTTTTGTTTTGTTTTGTTTTGTTTTTGTTTTTCGGGCCACACCCATTTGATGCTCAGGGGTTACTCCTGGCTAGGAAATCAGAAATTGCCCCTGGATTAGGGGGACCATATGGGACGCTGGGGGATCGAACCGGGGTCGGGATCTTTCCTTGGCTAGCGCTTGCAAGGCAGACATCTTACCTCTAGCGCCACCTCGCTGGCCCCTATGCTTCCATCTTAATTAAGGTCAAATCTTCTGATTTACAGTTCTAGAACACACTTCTAGATCAGTCCCTTTTGTTTCTGAAAGGATTGTTTTAAATACCTTCATGCAAGGTTAAGTGTGAGTTCTGGTCTCTATTCTAGCCATCTGTAATAATGCTCAGTAAACTTTTTCCCTTGCATAATGAATCTTATGTTCTTTCTCCTTTAATTGTACATAATTTATCTGCTTGGCTTGCTCTGGATTATTTTTATTCCTCTGGAATCTGTGCAAGATACATAGCCAGGATCCAAGAAAGACAATCTTTCAATAATGGTGCCTTTTTCTTGTGGCTAGTTTCAAAGCCCAGCCATTCTGTCCACAATTTCCTTATTTGTAAAATATAGAAATAATAGTTCCAATGTTCCTTCATCTTTGTGAGGACTGAATTGCTTAATGTATGTAATATACTTAAAGCTTAGCCCATATTTAACATAAAATGTTAATTATGATTTTATATACATATAATTATACCTTTATTCCTCTGATTTCTCCTCCCCTTCCAATACATTTCCATAAAGTTTCACCACAATCTAAAAACAGTACCAATCCCATCAGCCTTACTTTTTCCTTTGGGTCATGAGGGGTCATGCCCTTGCTCCTCAGGGTTGATCTGGAAGGGAGTGACAGGAAGGGAGCTCATTGGTCTCTTTGCCACCTGGCATATTTGGGACACTTCGCAGGAGTAAATGATAAGTGTTTTGGTCTCACTACACTTTATAATCTTTCCTTCTGTCTGCAGATTTCTCCTGAATTCTGTAGTGTCTTTTAATTTCTTTCCCTTTCTATTTGGCATAGGTATTTTCATTCTGTGGCCCTGGCATTGATGCAGCTGCATTTTGCAGTTTTCAACAGTGGCCCCCCCCTCATGGTGATGGTGACATCCCAGCTCTCTTTGCTTCACTGAATTTTAGACTATTGATAGAATTTGTCAGAGGACTTGCTTTGTGCCTCGTACATGCTAACAATGGATTGTGAAATTGTTGTCTCACTCCCTTGTACAGCCATACTCTCTGGCAGTTTTATCTTCTCAGTTGACTTTGAGAAACTTAGAAAATCTTAGGGAGGAAATAATAGGGAACATAGGGAATTCCTTCCTTTCTTCCTTCCCTTGTCTTTCTTCCTTCCCTTGTCTTTCTTCCTTCCCTTGTCTTTCTTTCTTTCTTTCTTTCTTTCTTTCTTTCTTTCTTTCTTTCTTTCTTTCTTTCTTTCTTTCTTTCTTTCTTTCTTTCTTTCTTTCTTTCTTTCTTTCTTTCTTTCTTTCTTTCTTTCTTTCTTTCTTCTTCTTCTCTCTCTTTCTTCTTCCTTCTTCCTTTCCTTCTTCCTTCCTTCCTTCTCTTCCTTCCTTCCTTCCTTCCTTCCTTCCTTCCTTCCTTCCTTCCTTCCTTCCTTCCTTCTCCTCCCTCCCCTCCCTCCCTCCCTCCCTCCCCCCTCCCTCCCTCTTTTTTCTTTCTTTCTTTCTTTCTTTCTTTCTTTCTTTCTTTCTTTCTTTCTTTCTTTCTTTCTTTCTTTCTTTCTTTCTTTCTTTCTTTCTTTCTTTCTTTTCTTTCTTTCTCTTCTTTCTTTCTTTCTTTCTTTCTTTCTTTCTTTCTTTCTTTCTTTCTTTCTTTCTTTCTTTCTTTCTTTCTTTCTTTCTTTCTTTCTTTCTTTCTTTCTTTCTTTCTTTCTTTCTTTCTTTCTCTTCCTTCCTTCCTTCCTTCCTTCCTTCCTCCCTCCCTCCCTCCCTCCCTCCCTCCCTTCCTTCCTTCCTCCCTCCCTCCCTCTTTTTCTTTCTTTCTTTCTTTCTTTCTTTCTTTCTTTCTTTCTTTCTTTCTTTCTTTCTTTCTTTCTTTCTTTCTTTCTTTCTTTCTTTCTTTCTTTCTTTCTTTCTTTCTTTCTTTCTTTCTTTCTTTCTTTCTTTCTTTCTTTCTCTCTCTCCTTCCTTCCTTCCTTCCTTCCTTCCTTCCTTCCTTCCTTCCTTCCTTCCTTCCTTCCTTCCTTCCTTCCTTCCTTCCTTCCTTCCTTCCTCCCTCCCTCCCTCCCTCCCTCCCTCCCTCCCCCCCCTCCCCCCTCCCTCCTCTTTTTTCTTTCTTTCTTTCTTTCTTTCTTTCTTTCTTTCTTTCTTTCTTTCTTTCTTTCTTTCTTTCTTTCTTTCTTTCTTTCTTTCTTTCTTTCTTTCTTTCTTTCTTTCTTTCTTTCTCTTCTTTCTTTCTTTCTTTCTTTCTTTCTTTCTTTCTTTCTTTCTTTCTTTCTTTCTTTCTTTCTTTCTTTCCTTCCTTCATTCATTCTTTCCTTCCTTCCTTCCTTCCTTCCTTCCTCCCTCCCTCCCTCCCTCCCTCCCTCCCTCCCCCCCTCCCCCCTCCCTCCCTCTTTTTCTTTCTTTCTTTCTTTCTTTCTTTCTTTCTTTCTTTCTTTCTTTCTTTCTTTCTTTCTTTCTTTCTTTCTTTCTTTCTTTCTTTCTTTCTTTCTTTCTTTCTTTCTTTCTTTCTCTCTCTCTTTCTTTCTTTCTTACTATTTCTATTGCTGATAGTTGTCAATTATAAAGTTCATGAAGATTTTTTTTGTATATGTGTGCACACTTTCATTTTTCTACTCTAAAGAAAAGGCAGTATTGCTTTTTTTTTGCAGAAGCTGGTGAGGGTTGTGTGGAAAGTGCAAGTTGGGATCATTTACCCCTTTCCTTTATCCCGTGCAATAGTGATGGAATGATTTTTGAGGATTTTCAGCTAAGCCATTTTTTTTTTGAAAGGTTGCATCTTTCAGCAGCCAAGCTGTTATATGAAACAGATGTTGACTTTGTCCTGTTTCTTTGTTTGCCTGAAGGAGTACGCCTCTTCTTAGTGAAAGGTGCTGTTTCTTTGTATGCTGCGAGTTGTCTTCGGGGCTTGTTAATCTGTCCAGGTTACTTGCATTTCTTAATTTTTCCAGTAACTGTACAGGACAGACTTGTTGGCAGGCAACCATGGGCCCACAGTGCCTGCTTGGTTTGACTTCTCTGTCTACTTTGTTTGTGCCCAGCCCATGCACTGTTTCCCACTGAAGGAATGCATTTTGTTTCAAAATCGCCTTTCAATAAATCTTATTTCAGAGGGAAGATGAGCTCTTTGATTTGTTTCTGATGCACAGACAAAATTCTCTCTTCTGATTATTCCCTGTGCATTCCATGATCATGTCCGACTTGAAATAAAAAATTTCACTAAATACCCACGTGTTAAATGTAGTCATCAGTTCTGAGAGAATGGCTAAAGCACAGAGACAGGAGAAATCAAGACAATTTAAGCCAATAAAATGTATTGAAGAAGATTTTATGGCCAGATTGCTTTATGACACAAGTGAAAGTGCATAGTAACCTTGCTTTTATAGGAGATGGCAACACTGCCTTTTAGGAGACCATTTTTGACCTCTCTGAACTGGCTTTTAATGGAGAAGTGGAGAGGTGCCCCTAACCTGGCAGAGGCACAGATGAGTACAGAGTGGGGGCCTGAGCACGCCAGTTGCACAGAACACCTATGAGCATGCTTAAGACAACCAGCTGCAGAGGTAAACACCTGCATTCATATATATTGTACACTTAGAAGGAAGAAAAGAATTTCAGCAAGTAGAGTGTAGTTTCAAGCTACTCTGTCCTCTGCACTTGAACTTCTTGTTGTTTTCTTATCTGTAAGATGTAAGTTTTAATAAATCATCACAATTTATTTCCCTAGGGATTGGGCTGGAAAAGAAAAGCTAAATTGCTTAAAATTTCTCAGAGCGATGCCTTGAGAATAGTGATATTTCTACTAATTCTCCTTTTATAGTTGTGTGTTTAGCATGATAGGTAACACTGAGAGGTTGACATTTCTTGATCTAGTTTCCTTCACTAGGAAAAGAACCAGGCCTTTCTGGAATAGGAGCACTAGTTCCCTCCTGGCTCCCTAAACTGTGTACTTTCTCACTTAGTCGTATGCTCTACTAGGGGAAATAATATTGGTGTAGTGCCAAGTCACTTGGATGTGAATTAAAAGGCCACGGCTATCTGAATTGGTTGAACAGGATCCCGGGGTGGTGGTGTTCAAGCGCGTTTTACACTTGCTCAGGGAAAACTGAGCCAAGCAGTCAACAGAGCCAAATAAATGAATCTCAGAGCCCTGAAGTCTGTTACTGGCTGATGTAGACCTGACCTTAATTTTTGTTTTCTTCTGGAGAAATGCCCTAGGAAATTTTAAGAAAATAAAATAAAGTAAATCTGTCTTCTCAGTCATAGTTCAATACTTAACAAATCCCCTTCTTCTAAGACTAAAGTCACATGTGGAATCACCTAGAAATGACTTTTCCTGGCCTCTAAATACCCCATATTTCCCTTTGCAGCAGGGATGTCATCAACCTCTTACATATTAAGTAATGTAAATATCTTAAGGGCTTTATTTTAAGGGCAATTAGGCTCTTTTTTTTTTTTAATCTTCCAGTTTTACCAAGCTTCCTCTTTGAACATTTGTGCAGAGAACTTAGCTTTATTTTTGAGTCCTCACAAAAAATGGGGATTTCTGTTTCTCTTAGAGGCTTCACCACAACTGCAGCAAATTTTCATTAGGTATTTGGTTTCACATGGTATTGTAACAATAGTATGGAAGCCAGGAGACAAGTTCCCTCTAATGAAACTAGCTACAAGGTAGTGGACTAGGCACTTTTTCTCCCCCAAAGCTGCTTTTCCCTTCTGACATCTGAAAATTCTGTTTGTTCTTCTGTGTGGTACAGCATATCTAGTGCTATTTTATTTATTTGTTTGTTTGTTTATTTGTTTGTTTATTTATTTATTTATTTATTTAACTTGGCAGAATTGCAAGAGTTCCAACCCAGAGTTGGCCACATGCAAGCAACAGCCTATATCCCTGTACTTTCTCTGTCTCTCTCTCTGTTCCTCCCTATCTCTGTCTGTCTCTTGCTCTCTCTCTCTCTCCTGCTATTTTTACTTGAAACTCAGATTACCTAATGTTCTTTGGTCCTTAGGAATCAAAGAGTCTTCTCTAACAACTGGGCAGGATTATTGTGCATTATTTTCTCTATTTGCCTTTAACCCTGACCTCCTCAATTATATACTTAGTAAAGTAGAAATTTTGATAAGTTTTAGAGTTTTGGTACACGCGAGAATATCATGTATCAAATAATGAAGACTAACAAAGTTGTCATCCTGTGCTAATTCCTTTGGGAAGCATGGAAGTCTGGTATGGGAAATACTGTAGATTATTGTGTACTAGGTGCAATTATCACTGTGTGGTATCACAGTGGTAAGGCGTTTATCTTGTATGTGGCTAACCCAGGATGGACATAGGTTCGATCTCTGGCATCCCACATGGTCCCCCAAGCCAGGAGTGATTTCTGAGTGCAGAACCAGGAGTAAACCCTGAGTGCCATCAGGTGTGGCTCCTAAACCCCCCCCAAAAAAAAAAAAAGAACAGAAAAGTCTTCACCAAGAAAAAGATATTCTAGGAAAAGGAACAAATGGGATAAAAGTCATGGAGGTGACAGTGAACTTGGTCTATCCCGGAGATTCACAAAGAAAGAAAAATTTGCCATATTATGCCCCCCAAGAAACTAGAGTAATGTGAGTCCCTTAAGAACAAACTGTTGTCTTGTTGTTATTGTTGAATTCATTTCAGTAAACATTTAATGAATGCTTTCTTCATGCCAGGCCCTCAGGAAGCAATCTTTGCCCTGACATACTCAGGTGTATGCATGTATACACAATGGAATCCTTTGAGCTCATTTCTTTGGATATTATGATGGGAAAGTGGTGTTGGTCATAACTATGATAACAACTATAAAAGTTCTCTAGAAATAATGTCACTACGTTCCTGTAGTTGGAGCAACAGTTTAACAATAAATTGTTTAAGAGGTAATATATGTGGTAATTCATTACTTAACCAGTCTCGAATGATTCTTTGATACTTCTGGACAACATAGGACTGATGAAACAAAGTAGAACTGTTACATTTATTTAGATGCCTCATGAATTTTTTCTTTTTAATTTTTTAAGATTCAAGGGTATTGCAGTTCTGTTCAAGATGCTTGATCATTTTAATTTTCAAATTCTCTGTTAGTTATGTGACATTACTGTAAGAAATAATGTGAAGGATTTAACACATAAAGTTACATTTTAATTACAAATAGGTGAAGTCCTTATTATTGAAAATCAAAGCTTGATTTTTTTAAGTCAATTCTTCATTTTTTACCAAAAATCTCATAAAATGATCCCCAAAAGTCAGAATACAGACACTTATAGGTCTATAACAAAGTAGATTTAAATCAGTAATATAAAGACAGGAAAGCAAGACAAAACTTGATGTGCAGACAATGGAAACATGAACTAGAAGGGGAGTTCATCAGAACTATTAATCAGGTAGCTTATCAGAGTTATTAATTGGGGCTTTACAATTGGATCTATGCCTTTATTTTTCTTCTCTCCAAGTGTTAAGTAGCGGATAGCAGCTGTGTTTACCTGCAAACTAAATCCTTGAGTGTGGGTGCTAGAATCAGAGAGTCAGGCAGTGCCCCAGTAATGTGCGGACTTCCAGGTGGATATCAAAGCCCACACATGCTCATTCACTCTCACATGTTCACATGTATACCCACATATCTATGCATACACGTGTGCGCACACACAAACACTGATGAGAGGGAGAGGGAAGGAGATAATCAATTTCCCCCTATGTATCAGTGGAAACAAGCATCACTAAATAAAAGGATTCTCAGACAGTGGATAACCATCAAATCACAACTTACTGCAGTGTGAGGAGAATCAATATCAGGAATGAAAGGCTCCCCTATCACAGTAAAAAGGGAAAAATATTTAAGAATTTACAGATTACTGAGTCCTCGGAGGAAGGTAGTTAGAGAAAGGGAGGGAGGTTTTGTGTTCAGAATACAGACTTGGCAAATTAAAATTTGACATCACAATTTTAAATAAAAACATCAGTTGACACAGCAGATCTAAAGTAATGAAATTTAAGATTAAGCTAGGGAATTTCCTTAGAGTGTTTTGTGAAAGTAATACTTAAGTGTGAGAGAAAATGTAAGACGGGGAACAGGTACAGAACTTCTCTCATCTCTTTAAGAAGTGCTCTGAGGGCCCGGAGAGATAGCACAGCGGCGTTTGCTTTGCAAGCAGCCGATCCAGGACCAAAGGTGGTTGGTTCAAATCCTGGTATCCCATATGGTCCCCCATGCCTGCCAGAAGCTATTTCTGAGCAGACAGCCAGGAGTAACCCCTGAGCAACGCCGGGTGTGGCTCAAAAAAAAAAAAGTGCTCTGAATGGATAGTAAGGAGAAACCAAAGAATAATAAGGGAGGCCAGAGTAGTCGCGCAAGCAGTAAGGCATTTGCCTTGCCTGCACTAACCTAGGATGGACCGTGGTTCTATCCCCTCACGTCCCATATGGTCCCCCAAAGCCAGGAGCGATTTCTGAGCGCATAGCCAGGAGTAACCCCTGAGTGTCACTGGGTGTGACCCCCCCAAAAAAAAGAATAATAAGAAGGGAGGGAGGAACAGAAAATTTAAAATATAATAAGCAATCTGAAAACCATGGGAAAGACAAATACCTGAGCATATTTTGAAGAAAATGAAGCTGCTAGTCATAATCAGAGAAATACAGTATAATATTATTTCTAACTTAAACATAGGGATAAAACACCCTACCCATTGTGCTATCATTCTGGACCTCTAATGTGTATTTCTTTTTGAAAAATATTTATTAAATTGGGTAGGAGAGTTTGGATCACTCCTGCCTCTGTGCTAAGGGATCACTTCTGCAGTGCCAGAGATCAAATTAGAGTCAGTAGCTTATAAGACAAATGCCTTAATCCTTGTTCTGGAGTGACAGCCAGATATAATTCCTGCTCAAAGCACTAAAAGTACAGTTAGCCTCTGAGAACTACCCAGTGTGGTACAAACTTTGCCTTGTCCCCTAAATGGGAAAAGATTGGAATAGATGTTTTAACAATGAAAATATTAAATGTTTGTTATTGCATTTGAAAAAAATACTTATGTCTACATTTTTTCAGTTCAAAAATAAGCAGCCCGGGGGGGGGGGGCAAAGGAGAGGCGATATGGGATGCATGCTGGGAACAGGGGTGGAGGGAGGACAACATTGGTGGTGGGAATGCCCCTGATTCAATGTCACTATGTACCTAAAACATTACTGTGAAAGATTTGTAATCCACTTTGGTCAAAATAAAATTATTTAAAAAAAAAGAAAATAGAGAACATGAAGCACATGAAAAGATAGTTAACATCATTTGAATTAGTGGAAATTAGAATCATTACACACATATTAGAATGTCTCTATATCATTTGTTGACTACAGTGTAGAGGAAATGGCTGTGTTGGACATTGCTAGTAGAAATGTAAATGGGTGCTACTACTTTGGAAAACATTTTGCTTTAAAAGGATAAATGCAAACAGATCTTATCATCAGAACATACAGTCTTAGAAGAAGTGAATGCTCATAGTAATATAAAATGTTGTTCATAGACATTCAGGCATCTTTATTTATACTAGTACAACACTGGATACAGCCCAAAGCTTCCCTTGGTGAATGGAGAGGCAAATTAAGGTATGTCTGTAGTATGAGATAGCACTGAAGAGTAGAATAGAATGTACTGTTGATGCCCCATAGAGATAAATCTCAGAGCAGCTGTGTCCAGTGAAAGAAATTAGACAAATGGAGTACATAAAACTATAGTCCCATACTGGAATACATTTATTATCTAATCTATAAATAGAAAATGCAAGTTAATATTTAAGACAGAATCTTGATTACCTGAGTAGCTGAGAAAAGATTGAGAGGGAAAGAACTCTGAGGAAACCTATAGGAGTGATGAATACACTTCTCTTGATTTTGATTGTAGGATTGTAGATATGTACTGGTATCAAAACTGTCTACATGTAATCTGGATATGTCTCTAATACTAGAGAGATAGTACAGGCTAAGGCATTTGCCTTGGATAAGGCCAACCCTTTCATAGTTGGTCCCCTGAGTACCACTAGTAGTCCATTCAGCACAGATATATGAGTAAACTGAGCACAGAGTAAACCTTGAATCCTCGCCCTCTTCCCCCCCCCACACACAATTTGCATTGTATTATATCCCTTTTATACCATATTAAAACGCAAGTGATATGCATTAGAAATTTAAAAAACATCATCATTCAGTCATTCAATCATCTCAGGTTGAAAATCACTAGAAGTAAATTTTGTGGTGGACTTAATGTTATTAATCCATCCATTTAATGTGTAGGTTTTAAAATTTTTCAGTGCTGTTGAAAGAACACAGATTGATCTGTTCATGCACAGCAACTCTCAAAGAAATACATATATTAGATACAATGTGAAAGCTTTTTCAGAATATACCAGAGTGGCTCACTGCATAAGGACACAGAACCGTAGTGATGTAGTAGTCTGTTCCCATTCTTAGCAGTTCTATTTATGACAAGTATTCACCATGTTTCTGCAATTGGCAAGATACATCTCTTGTAGAAAGTGGGAGTTTGGGGGCGGAGGAATGATAACCATTAGGTGAAAAAATGCTAGAAAGTATCTACTTCCAAGCCACGTTAGAACTACAAGTGTTTCTATTTAATTTATTTTTTTTTTAGGAGCTAGGCCTCATTGGGGGAGTCAATTAATACTTTTGAAATCCATTGTGACAAGTACCTTTTGTGGCTGGGGGAAGAGTTACAGATTAAAATCATTTTCTTGCACTTCTCTTAAGTTATCCAAATTGCACCTCTGGTTAAACTTTTCTAACCAGATTTTATTTTGGCATAAAAGTATTTGGGGGGGGGGCTGGAGAGATAGCGTGGAGGTAAGTAAGGCATTTGCCTTTCATGCAGAAGGACTGTGGTTCGAATCCCGGCATCCCTTATGCCCCCTGTGCCTGCCAGGGGCGATTTCTGAGCATGGAGCCAGGAGCAACCCCTGAGCGCTGCCAGGTGTGACCCAAAAACCAAAAAAAAAAAAAAAAAGTATTTTTCATGTGTAGTTTTACTTGTTACATTTTTGCAAGTAGGAACATACCTATCTGTAATCATAACCTATATAAAATGCACTAAGAGGATTATATACATTTTCTCTTACATCTAATATGTATCAAATAATATAATATATATTCTCTTTCTCATCAGTGAACTCTAGAAGGTTTATTGTTTTTGTTTTGGGACTAGGAACCACTGGCACAATTTTTTGTTTTTAAGTTTTTTTAATTTGGGGGCATAAACATAAACCTTTATCTCCAAACCATTGTTGCTCTGTAATCTTGACTGCTGACAGATTACTGTATTTTCAAACAGTTCCCACTTACAGGGGCTCAGAAGCACAGTGCTAATGTTCTCAGGTTTCAGTTTCATTTCTTTTCTTCTCAAGTCATCTCCGTAAGATTGAGTTATCAATCACTTTTTTCCTCTGTTTATTTAGATAAATTCTCATCTAGGGAGGATGGACCATTTAAACTGGGAAGTTAAAAATGCAGAGAAAATTTTGCTTAATTCTCATCTATGGACATTGTGGGAGATATGAGTCAGATACACACATATTTATTAAATATATGCGATGTGTGATGCAGTTAATTTTTTGTGTTAATCATTGTGTCAATGCAGTTAATCATTGTGTGACGTTTCTAAATTATTTTTTAGTTCTCAAGTCTTTTGTTGCTCCTTTGGAAGCTCTGCTAGAGATTTCCCAGATGATTGTATTGGAAATCTAGAATTTATAAAAGAACTGAAAGTTTTTTAGGTGTATCTCAGTCTGGACTTCCAAGTTTCCTAATTCATTTTAGATTCTGTTTTGCTCATAAAAATAAAATCAGATTTTAAGCCACTGAAAATGTTAGACTCTGTAGCCTCTATAATTCTGCATGAGGATGGTGAGAACCAGAAGAGTGGAATTCCCAGTGTTGAAATGTCGATTTCACCTCTTCATAATTGCTAAATATTGATCCATTTCTTTTTCTTCATTTACTAGTAAAGTTGTACAGACTCATATCTTGAGGTTCATCAAAGACTTGTTGTTGCCCTCCCACCCCATACCCACTTGTCTGAGTTTGTCATATGCTCTAGTACCATGAAGTTTTTAAGTTGACATCATTGTAGATCTGGGTGAGGGCTAAAGGAATTCTTATCAACTTAGGGGCTGTTATGAGTATTTTACAGATTTGAGTGAGAGCTGAAAGCATTCTAATGAATTAGGGGGTGTTGGCCACCGGTGTAACAGAATTATAATATGTATAATAAAAGAGCAATGAGGACCACAGGGTCCCTCTATCTCATTGGGGAGGTTGGGCCACACCCAGCAGAGCTCAGGGTTTACTCTTGGCTCTGGACTCAAGGAAGTCAAAGCTGATGGGCTTGGGGCATCATATGGGTGCCAGGGATCTAAACAGGGTCAGCTGCGTAAGTTAAATTGTCCTATTCACTATATTGTTATATTGTTGCTCTGGCTCCACACGGGGCTCTTTTTTTAGGTGACACATTTCCTTCTATGTTTTTTTCTTAACTGCTTTAAAAGGCCCCAAATAGGCAAGAAAGCTAGAAGAAAAGACTCCAAATCAGTCCTTATGTTCCATTTTAAAAGAAATAACAGTTTAGGGCAAAGTAAATGAGAATAACAAATGCTATAAACTGGTACCTAGGAGAATAGCCTTTTTTTTCCCCTTCAATATTTTTAAGTTTTCTAAGTACTATCTGTCTTTTCCACAACTTGTGTTAGGTGTAGTTTTTTGCTTTTTTAAAAATTTTAACTTGTATTGGGCCACACCAGATGATGTAACTAGTGGTTATTGGAGGTATAAAACTTGCCCACCTAATGTACAGTATATGTACTAGTATTCAGTATTCTCTTCCTGTGTTCTGGACCCTTAAAGCCACTTTTTATCTTCTCTCAGAATAAAATGCTTTCTCTTCTTCAGTTTAGAATAGACTTTAGTTTTCAATGCTTTGTGCCTTGGAACTTTCTTCATTGTTCTTTGTGTCTTGGAATTAATTTCTGTATTCTCTTGCACAGATAATTAGATCACTTCTAAATGATCTCATAGATAATAGATAATTAGTATCTATTACACTTCTGTTACACAGATAACTTCCTTGCTCTTCACAGTACAGGTTTCTCTCCACAGGTTTCTGGTTGGTTGAACCATCCAGTCAAGTTCTATTTCCAGCTAATTCTATCAAATTTGGGGGGGAAAAAAAAAGGCTGAATTAGTTCTTTTTTTTTTTTTCTTCTCTCTTCTTGTCTTTTTTTTTTCTTTTCGTTATCTTCATTCAATTTTATTTTTTATATTAAGGAATAACCATATGAACTTAAGTTTATAAGAAAGAGTATAGTTATATCTACAAAGGCTTTTGTTAGAGGCTAATGGCCATCCTTTTACCCTAATACTTAAAGACAATTTATTCTTGTTTTGAGGCCACATCTGGTATCATTCAGGGATTACTTCTGACTAAAAACTGTACTTGGTTCTCTTTACTGGGTTTTATTTTTATTTTTTAACTTTTTAAAAATTAATTAATTAATTAATTAATTTTGGTTTTTGGGTCACACCTGGCAGTGCTCAGAGGTTACTCCTGGCTCTATGCTCAGAAATTGCTCCTGGCAGGTTCAGGGGACCATATGGGATGTGGGGATTCGAACTACCATCCCTCTGCATGCAAGGCAGACACCCTACCACCATGCAATCTCTCCAGACCTTCTTTACAGGGTTTTAAAATCCCAGAAATATAGCTGTACTCAGAAATTACTTTTTGAAGGCTCAGGTAACCATATAGGATGCCAGAGATCGAACCCTGGTCAACCCTACTATTGCTCTAGCTCATTCAAAACACAATGTAATAAAATAAGGCCATTTGAAAGTAGTGATTTGTATATTAGGATTTTCTTCTTGGTAGATAAAAGGAAAACACTTTTTGCGTTTCATTTGCAGAAAGTACCGAGTATGACCTAGTTTATTTTCTAATAAATTTTTTTTAATATAGGTAATAATCATTCAAGTTTGGGTTTCCTCCAGTGAACCAATCCTATATTTGAGGTGTAAGAGTTGTTGTTTGTTACTTTGGAGTTAGGCCCCCTTTTTTAAAAAGAATTTTTATTGTGATCAAAGTAAATTACAAGTTTTTCACAGTAAAATTTAAGGTACAATGAATTAGGGCCATTCCCACCACCAGTGTAGTCCTCCCTCCACCCCTGTTCCCAGCATGATTCCCATAGCTACCCCATTTGCCCCATGGACTGCTAGTGTAAGAGGTATGATCTAGTTTTAAAGAACTCAGCCGAGTTTAGTTTAATTATTTGAATGTAGCATATTGTTGAAAAGAATTTTTTATTAATGTCCGGGGATTTTAAGTTAACAGAATTTTGATGTCACTGTGACATCAGAAACTGAACTATTGCAAAAGTCAGAAGGGTGGGGCTTGGAGAGAGGTTAAGACATTTGCCTAGTGGACTGCTGTGGCTATAATCCTGTTTCAAATTCCAGTACCATATATATGCTACCTAGAGCACCAGGAGTAGTAGCTCCTGAACACAAAGTCTTAGTTTGGAGCACCACCTGTATGGTTCTAAAAAAAAGTTAGTAGGATGTTTTCTGTTATTTAATTTCTGAAAAAATATCTTTGAGATCCTGCTACTTTCAGACATGCATAGTTGTACTCTAAGGAAATTATTGAAGAATAAAATATAGATTTACATATTCATAGGTTTTATGTAATAGTTTCTAAGACTTTAAAAGATTTATTAATTTTTAAAAAAGCTTCACCTCAAATTTTCTCTGAATATTGAAGTTTCTGATATTTTATTTTATTTTATTTTTTGGTGAAGTTTCTGATATTTTAAATCAGTTGATTTTGCTAAATACTTTCAAAACTGATTCTTAGGTTAAACTGATTCAGAAGTTCTCTTTTAGAGAACTTTTTAAGAGACCTCTTTTAGAGTTCAGTTATTTGCTTATTCCTTATTTTACTCCTCTTTAAGAAACCTCCTTTTGTGAAAGAACAAAACTATACTTGGTCCCTTTACTGGGTTTCAAAATCCCTGAAATACACCTTGTGCCCACTGTCGCAGACAGTTTTAACTTCAGGTTAAATTGCTATGTGGAAATTCTCTATAGGCTGTTGTGAAATCAAAGTCTTATACACATCATCATTCATCACCTAGGACAAAATGTCTTTGTGAAAGCAGAAAAGCCAGCAACAAAACAAGGACAAGCTTAGGAAATTGAATAAGTAAGAGCATAGAAATGTCTGCAATGAAGTTCTGTGCTTCATTTTATTGAGGATCTTGATAACTGCCTTGATCCCTGGGAACTGGAGGTGAACTGTTTATCGTCTAGGCAACATGGCTACCCACAGTCTTGTCTGCATTTTTTTGTTTTTGTTTTTGTTTTTTTAGGGGAGTCACACCCCACAGCCCTCAGGGGTTACTCCTGGCTCTATGCTCAGAAATCGCTCCTGGCAGGCTCTGGGGACCATATGGGATCCAGGATTCAAACCACTGTCCTTCTGCAGGCAAGGCAAATGCCTTACCTCCATGCTATCTCTCCGGCCCCCTTGTCTGAATTTTTGATCTTCAAAGTTTCATCTTGTCTACATTTTGCCTTTTCTCTTTGCTCTGAAAGTCCAGGGCTAGGGTAGCAATGTAAAGTGATGCCTTTGGAGAACTGAAGCCAGTTTGTGACTAGCTAGTGTCTACCCCAGAGGTATAAGGGCTTATAGCAGTGGAGTGTGAGCCCTGATGAAGGTTCAGCAAAGGAAAAATGGTGGCGGACAGGAGGGTGGGATCATGGCCTCCTTCATAGCATGCTCCCTGGGAAACTGGTCCAGGTAGTTCGGTGGGACAAATCACCCAAAGAGGACAGAAGAGGGCAAGTGCAGGACAACCATGTGCATCCCCTGGCCCACATGCTGACCATATGAAACCTTCTTGGGGACTGGAAAATGCTTGACATGGCTAACCTAGATGTATCACTTTGCTGGTTCCTGGCACCATCCTTGTTTTTTATGTGCAGTGAATGTTCTTGCTCTGTTTGAACATTGCTGCAGCTTGCTGACCTGGAGGAGCCCAGGGAAAAAGAAAGTTATCTACTGCAGTTCTAAATCAAGTTTTAAAATAACAAAACATTTTAATATCTGTAGCTGGAAGAGAATTGTTTGGAGCTGTATAACTGGCAGGCAGGAGCAGCAGGACTGAAGAAGAGAAGGTTTGGGGGCCAATTTTGGACGCAAATTGAATACAAGTAAAAGAAGCTGAGGCCGGCTCTCCTGTCTGGCTTCCCAGTGAAGTCAGAGGGGACAGAGCTGGCAGTGCTATGGATTTGTATGCTGGGATAGATATAAACAGCAAAACTCTCAGCCCTGTGGCTATAAAAAGAAATATTTTTTACGATGTATTTGTTGTTAAAGAGCAGACTGTGAGTTTTGTATAACATTTATTCCTGTGCCGTTCAAAAACCAGAATTCTGCCTGTGTGCTTAAGCTCTATCAGATGTTTTTATTGTGTACCATTTTCTCCAGATCCTTCTTTTAATGTATGTTTTTTTTTCCTTTTTCACAATCTGTTAAAAGATCGGCTTGTGTGAATCTTGACACTTGATGCTATTTCATGGTTTTAATTTGAATGTGAGTTGTTGCAGCTGGAAGCATATGATTAATGGCACAGACTTGTTTGTCACAAAAAAGCAGATGATATTTTACATTTATTTGAGATGCATTGAGAAATTGACTTGCTTATATTGTGCTGGACTTTAAGTCACATTTTGGCTCACCTTTGAATTCTGCTTGTGAATTGCAATAACCTTAAACATAAACATGTATTTTAGGCAGTATAAATGATTCTTGAAGGTATTTAAGGAATATCTTAAATTATGAATATTTAGTATACATTTTGTATTAGTTGATTAGCCAAAGGTTTGTTTGTTTGTTTGTTTGTTTGTTTGTTTTTCACCCTTGGAAAATTTTGTCCTAAATAGGTCTACCAATTGCGGAGTTCACGCAAAGAAGACTGGGATGTGGCTCAAGAGGTAGAATACATGCCTTACTTATGCAAGGGTCTGAATTTGAAAATCAGTACTGCGTGCCTCTCTTCACCCCAAGAATTGCTAGTTATAACCCTACTCACCCTTAAGCATCACCAGGAGTATCCCTATAATCCCCCACCCCAAAAGGAAGTTCTGGTAATAGAGCCTGGATATGCCATCCTCTTGATTTTTCTCTGTAATTTTGTTTGTTTGTTTGTTTTTGTTTTTGGGCCACACCCAGCATTGCTCAGGGGTTACTCCTGGTTGTCTGATCAGAAATAGCTCCTGGCAGGCACCGGGGACCCTATGGGACACAGGGATTCGAACCAACCACCTTTGGTCCTGGATCGGCTGCTTGCAAGGCAAACGCTGCTGTGCTATCTCTCCAGGCCCCTTTTCTGTGTAATTTTTATAAACTTTTCTTCTTGCTTCTGTCTCATGCTTCCTTCTTGTCTTTGCTAGAATGTGGGCAGAATTTTCTCTCCAGACAGAGTTAGAATTCTCCATGTTAGAGTGTTAGCCAGTGCTCTGAGTGTGGGTGCATTGGTCCAGTGGCCCAAGCCATCCATCTGAGAAGATATGTTAGCAAGGTTGTGAAAACGGTTTCCTTCAGAAGAGTGCAAATCATTTGAGGCCTATGATGGATCATGCCTTTCAGTTCTTCATCTAAGAAAATAGTAAGAGAGACTGATGAGATAGAACAATGGGTAGAGTGCTTGCTTTGCATGCAGCTGACCCAAGCTCAGTTTCTGCACCACATATGATCCCCTGAGCACCACCATGAACATGAGTGGCCTCTGAGCACAAAGCTAGGAGTGAACTCTAAGTACTACTTGGTGTATTCCCGGCCTCCCCTCTCCTGCCCCCTCCAAACACACAATGACAGCAGGATACTGAACATGTTAATCCAGATATTGCTCATTCAGACTACTTTTCAGCTTCCTGAAGTACTGTGCTAATGGGAATGCTTCTACAGTAGAGGATATCACTGTCCTAGCAATCATAATTTTATGCTTTCTTTGAAGTTGTGATGATTGCAATGGATTATTATTTACCAAAATCCAACATTCTGCTTCTCTGTTAAAACAAATCTACTTCTGTTTAGTGGAGGCCACATTCAACAAATCATATATCTTTCTTAGTAAGTAATTGAATTCAGAAACACCAAACATCTACTTTGAAAGATCAATTCCCAGCTATGCACCTTTAATTTCTTCAACTGTTTCCCACACATGTGGCTTGCAGATTCATCACCATCTGTTGAAATTGTAGTGGTCTTTGTGAAATATGCATCCAGAGTGCGATGTTTGGGGTGTGGTCTGATTACTGACACTGTCCTTTCAAGCTCTGTATTACTCTTAAAGCCAATAATAAGAGCCACAGCATCATTGGTTCCTCATGAATTTCTTGTTTAAATACCCAGCTGTTTTAAGTCAGGTCTCTTCCATTCTTTTCTTACGTAGTTGACCCGTTTTTTTATTCCAAGTTCCAGCATGACTTATATCTCTATTAAATTCCATGGTGTAAGTTCTGGCTCGTAGATGCTGTTTGTCAAGAACTTTTTGACTTTTTTTATTCTGTCATATAACAAATTAGCACTTTCTTTCAGCTCTGTGCCATCTGTAGAATTTGAAGTGATACCTTAAGAGTTTTAATTTAACTAAAATTTATAAACATGTATCAAATTGTATATTCTGTGTTGGTATTATACTTACTGCTAACAAGATGATGGTAGCAAGATGTCTGAATATAATCATTCCTTCAGGAAGCTCATGGACCATAGGGAATAATAGACATGTAATTATCTAAGTATAATGCAGTGTGATAATTACTATAATAGAATAATGTGTGAAGTGCTGTGAGAATCAAGTTTGGTTGTAAATCATGCACTCTAACCCCTTCAATGTTGGCGCAGATCCATGAATTTTTGGATATGACTGTTAAATCAGTTATAATGCTGCCTAACTATTATTTTACTCGTCCCTCCATAAGAAGTATTTGCTTGTTAGGCATTTTGCTAATGATCTCAAACTATGGTTTTCTCAAAATGTATCAACCTGGCAGCCATTTCTAAAGGAACTAAGAATTATTTTAAGATTTATTCTTAGTATCTTGTGGTTGTTCATAGTGATCCCATTTAAAAAAAAAAAAAACCTTTTACCAATATTCTGGGGACTTTTGAAAGTGCCATATCTAGGCTTTGAGTAGTTCTGTAAGGGCTTTAGAGTTTTTGTGTGTTTTTTTTTTTTGCTATTTTATATGAAATTTGTTTGAACATAAGGTATTGTATTATCTTATAGAAGTATTATGAATTCTCCTTTATCTTCAAATGTGCCTTTTTCTTAAGTCTTTAATTTTTTTATACCCAGAAGTTATCAGGGTACTTCTGGCTAAATGCTTGGGGGTTGCTTCCACTGGGGCTTAGGAGACCATATGATCCTGGGACCAAACCCAGACATCTCACATGAAAAGCATGGGTTGTAGTTGTTGGAGCTATCTTCCCAGCTCTGTTTGATGTATGTATGTATGTATGTATGTATGTATGTATGTATGTATGTATGTGTGTATGTGTGTATGTGTGTATGTGTGTATGTATATGTATGGTGTGTGTGTGGAGAGAGATTTAATGTGAGAAAAACAGGAATAGTAACCTGAAAAGATGGTGAACTCATGCCTTTCCTCCCACCCTCCAATCTTGTCTGCATGATCACAGGAAGTTATTTTATCAGAAAAGAGTACAGGAAAGCATAGATTTATGCCCTATATATTTTGATATGGCTATGACACTTATGTATCCAACTTTTTAAAGGGTAGTGTCCCAAGAGTGGTATTCAAGAGGCATGAAGGCCTCTCCCAGTGCTGCTCAGCCAGCTGAACTGTGATTGGGGTCCAAGGATGTGGTGCTGCTTGGGTCCAGCAGTACCTATAATATCTGGACCATTAAGACAGCACTCAAGGGCCTTCAGAGCAATTCTCAAAGGACCTTGTGAATCTAGTGATTGAAATGGTATCGGCCACATGCATAGTATGTGACTCAACCCCTATTTTGCTGCTCTGTTTCATCCTAGTTTTTGTTCTTTGGTTTTTTATTTTGGCCCATGACCAGTTGTACTCTGGGGTTATTTATAAATCTGTGGTCAGGAGTAACACCTGACAGTGCTTGGGAGACCATATATGGTGCCAAGGACTTGAACCTGGGTCAGCTACTTGCAAGGCTGTATTATCCCTAAAGCCCCCCATCGTTTAATAGAAACACTTTAATGGAAACACTTCTGTTTGTATCGCATTGTGATTATCTGTATTCTGTTTATTTTCTTTATTATTAAAAATATGACTTTTTCTGTACTAGCTTTTTTGCACATTAGTAAGTTCAGTGCCAAAGCAGTAATAGTACTGCAGGTAGGAGACTTGCCTGTGGCCAACCTGTGTTCAATTTGTGACACTCCAGATGTTCTCCTGAGTTTGCCAGGAGTGATTGCTGACTGAAGAATGAGAAGTCCCTGAACATCTCTGGGTGTGGCCCCCAAACAAAACAAATTAAAAAATAAAATCAGGAGCCAAAGGTATAGTACAATGGATAAGGCTCTTGCGTTGCATGTAGCCAAACTGGCTTTGATTCCCCATCATCCCATATATTTCTCTGAGCGCCACCAAGAGTAATTCCTGTGTGCAGAGCCAGCAGTAACCCCTAAGCACCACTGGGTGTGGCCCCCAAACAAGCAAAAACTAATAAAAATACCCATAAAGACAATAGCTAACAAAATATATATTCTGTATATCTTATTTTATTTTTTTACTTTTTGGGCCACACTCTGTGATGCTCAGGAGTTACTCCTGGCTGTGTGCTCAGAAATTACTCCTGGGTTGGGGGACCATATGAGATGCTAGGGGATCAAACCAAGGTCTGTCCTAGATCAGCCACGTGCATGGCAAATGCTCTACCACTGTGCTATCACTCTGGCCCCTATTTATCTTAAATGTATATCATAGTGGTGCTCAGGGGACCTTATACAATGTTAAGGATTAAACTGGGGTCCATGTGCCTTAGTCCTGGTCCATCAAAGTAGCATTCACTTGAAGACTTTGGTAAATAGATGAGGTTGCTTTTAAAGTTCCTATGTTATCTGAACAACCTGATATTTGATGATAGGCTTGATTTACTGTTAATTTCACTTACTTATAATCAGACTATTTTGGTTATGTTTTTAATACAAATTCATACAAAATATTTGCAAGTCAAATGATTTAATATCTGAGAATTGCATCAAAAGAGTATCCTGGAAGAAGTAAGATTAGCAAGAAATGATAGTTGTTGAGTCTGAATGATGATGTTTTTCTGATGTGTTTGTTTCATAATTTATTGTAATAGTGAAAATTCTGGACTATAAATCATTTATTTGGTGACCATATTGCAGTATTGTCCAAGGAACTATTTAATGCTATTTATTAAATTGAACTTCCATGCTTCTTTTGTTTTTTGCTTCATGCCTTTTTCTTGTTTTAATTATTAACTCTCTTGATTCTGTCCCTTTTGTAGCTATCTCTTTTTTTGGAGCTACTGTCTTCATGCCTGCCTGTGGTGGATTCTCTCTCTTCTCCATCTCCCACATCAAGATTTACTGCTTCTAATATGTTCTTAGCAGGCAGCCAAGAAATTGCGATCTTTCCTTTTTTCCTTGACACGATTTTTTCTTTTGTGGGCCTGAGAGACTTTCAGATTGTTAAGCATGTGAGCTTTGGTATGTTAATGTGGGGACATAGAAGCATTTCTGCTGACTAACCCATGGATTCTACATTTTAGCTATACTCTGTATAACAGAGGCTTCCTATAATTATTTAGATGCATTGTACAGTCATTTGTTTTTAGACTTTAAAGAGAGGGCTTTAATAGAGGGTGCTGATTCTTTTTTAGTGCAGTGATAATAGCATTGGGAAAACTGTACTTTATTTACAATTCATTGAAAAGAAATTTTAGTTTTGTCTCTGTGTTATTTAAGGATTATTTATATATTCTTGGGGAGGCACACCCTGTGATCAGGGTATAATCCTGATTCTATGCTCAATAATGACCGCTGGCAGTACCCAGGGGATGATATGTAGTGCCAGGGATTAGAACCAGGGTTGGCAGAATATAACACCATCACCAATGGCAACAATAACAACAACAAGAGTATAGAGAATTGTTAGCTCAGAGCAGTTGCAAAGAGCTGGACAAGTGAGAAAATGTTGCTATAAGTATAAAATTGGATGGGAGTGGGGCCAGGTGGGGCGGGGCGCTAGAGGTAAGGTGCCTGCCTTGCCTGCGCTAGCCTTGGACAGACCCGCGGTTCGATCCCCCGGCGTCCCATATGGTCCCCCAAGCCAGGAGCAACTTCTGAACGCATAGCCAGGAGTAACCTGTGATTACTCACCGAGTGTGGCCCAAAAACCAAAAAAAAAAAAAAAAAAATTGGATGGATGTATAGTTTGCTCTTAAAGACCATCACATGGAAAAAAAATCTATTCTGTAAAAACAGAATTGAGTCACATTTCTCAAGAAGGGGATGTTCAGGTTTAGATTTAAAATTAATGGCTAGAGGGAGGGGTAGTGCTTCTGAGTAAACTATGAGTAGAGCAGAGGAAAAAATGCATGATGCTGTTTCAAATTGTCTAGACTGGTCCTCAAACTGTGGCCCACGGGCCACGTACTGTATTTGTATCTGTTTTGTTTCTTCATTGCGAAATAAGATATATGCAGTGTGCATAAGAATTCGTTCATAAGTTTTGTTTTTACTATAGTCAGACCCTCCAATGGTCTGAGGGACAGTGAACTGGCCTCCTGTTATAAAAAGTTTGAGGACCCCTGGACGGACCAGGCATTTAGATGGCGTAAAGTTGAGTAATTGGTCTTTTACTCTTAAGTGGAAGGGATAAGGGGTTAAGAAAGACTCTTAGATTCATAGATTGGGTGTCTGCCAATCCTCAGACAGGCAATCCAAGAGACTGGTTTGGAATAGAGCGCATGGCAAGAATGAGTTCATTTGGGGACAAGTTTTAAATACCTGGCAAACATCTGGAAGGGAATACATGATAGGATGTAAGAAACTAGAGTGTTGGTGGCTAGGAAAAAAACTCAGATGCAAGCTGATTTTGAATGAACCGTTTTTTTTTTCTAGGATATTAGAGAAAGCTGAAACAAAGTAAAGGCATTCCCCAGGAGGCTCTTTACAGTGAGAAAGAGAATTCTAGGGATCAGTGACAGAGGTGATGTTTCATTGGTGCTCTGTGTGCTCTGAGGGCCAACTCCAGGTCTTCTCCCCTTTTCTGCTCTATGTGGGATAGTGGAGCCTGGGACACTCAATAAGGTCTTAAAAAGTTCTTTTAAAATGTTCTCTTGAGACTAGAGAGAGCATAAGGGTTTTGCAGGTGACCCAAGTTCAATCCCCAGCACCACAATGGCTTCCCAAACCCTGTCAGGAGTGATCACTAAACACAGAGCCAAGAGTAAGTCCTAAGCACTGCTGGGCATGGCCCAAAAATCAAACAACAATATAAATTAAAAGGTTGCTTTTGACTCTCCAAACAAGTGGATACAGAAATAAACAGATGGGACTATATTAAGCTGAGAAGCTTCTGTATCTCAAAGAAAATATGTTACAAAAGCCACCCACAGAGTGGGAGTAACTATTCACCCAATACCTGTCAGACAAGGGGCTAATATCTTAGATATACAAGGTACAAGCAGAACTTAACAAGAAAAGAAAAATCTAGCCCCATCAAAAAATGGAGAAAAGGAATGAACAGACAATTTATCAAATAAGAAATACAAATGGCCAAAAGGCACATGAAAAAAAATCACAAATTACCAGGGAGATGCAAATCAAAACAACAGTTTGGTACCATTTCACACCAGAGACTGGCTGGCACACATCACAAGGAACAAGCATAATCTGTGCTTGTGGGGAGAAAGGAACTCTCATTCAGTGCTGGTGGGAATGCCATGTAGTCCAGCCTTTATGGAAAACAATATGGAGATTCCTCAAAAAACTAAAAATTGAGCTCCCACATGATCCAGCTATACCACTTCTAGGGAGATACCCTAAGAACACAAAAATGCAATACAAAAATTCCTTCCTCACACCTAGATTCATTGTAGCGCTATTTACAATAGCCAGACTCTGGAAACAACCATGATACCCTTCAAGAGAAGAATGGCTAAAGAAACTGTGGTATATAATGGCTAAAGAAACTGTGGTATATATACACAATGGACTTTATGCAGCTGTCAGGAGAGATGAAGTCATGAAATTTTTCTGTATATAGATAGACGTGGAAACTATTATGCTGAGTGAAATAAGTCAGAGGGAGACACACACACACAGAATAGTCTCACTTATCTGTGGGTTTTAAGAAAAATAAAGACGTTATTGTAATAATGCCTAGAAATGAGGGCTGGAAGGACCGGCTCACAATATGAAGCTCACCACAAAGAGTGGTGAGTGCAGTTTACTAACAACTACCATGCCAATGTTAAGAGTGAGAGAAGTAAAATGCCCATCATTTTACAGACAGAGGATAGGAGATGAGGAGGTTGGGGGACATTGGTGGTGGAAATGTTGCACTGATGAAGGGGGTTGTTTTTTTCATATATATAACTGAAATCCAACTACAATCATGTTTGTAATCACGGTGTTTAAATAAAGATATTTTTAAAAAAGGTTGCCTTTGAAAGAAGCATTTTGAGATACAGTAGATGCTATGTACTAGAACAAAGATGAGCTGCCAGTAAGACCTAGTGCAAGTTATCAAGTTTTATTTCTCAGTTCATTAATCTACATTTTGGAAGTTTCTGTCTAGTTGCAAATTTATTAAAACTCCATATTAGTTATCTCTTGTGGTGTAACAATTTATTACTAAGAAATGTTACAAAACACATTTTGTTCCTTAGTAAGTAGAAAACATAGACTCCATGTGACCTAGCAATTCCAAGCTGAGTTTTATATTTAAAAGAACTGAAAACAGTATTCCAGTAGAAACTTGCACACTGATATGCACTGAGCTCAGTCCACAGAGCCATAGCATCCATCAGCAAATGCATGAATGATCAGAATGCAGTATACCCATTCAGTGGAACATTATTCAACCACACATGTTTCCCTTTCTAAGCTCACATTTCTATTGGATTTTATTTTTTTCTGACTCCTGGCTTTGTGTTCTGGAATCACTCCTGGAGGGATCTGGGACCCATCTATGTTGCTTGTAATTGTGCCTGAGTCAGCTGCATACAAGGCAAAACACCTTCCCCCTCTACTATTTCTCTGGTCCATTATATATTTTTAATTCCTTAGTAGTGATTAGACTCAGGGTGCTGGTTTTTTGACCAGCTGTATGTCTTGCCATGACACTTTTCTTCAGTAAACCTAGTAGACAATGAAGCCAATCTGTAAGAAAGACAGAAGCAGTGATCAATTATAGAAGTATCTTCTCACCTTTGCCACACTCTGTTGCTTTGAAATAAGGTACCAACCAGGTCAGCCCACCTTTAAAAGAACATGGATAAGGACATTATTACTAAAAGTTAAGGAGAAGCAAAAAGCCACCAGAGAAATCGTCGACTTCTTTTGTGAACTTCTTTGAGTCATTGGTTATTTATGATAAATAAGCATATCTCTTCCTGCCAGAATTTTTCTCATATGATCCAAAACTCATGTATCGAATACCTTTGATTCCATGTATTAAGGAAGAGACTATATGGCTGAATAGAAATGGAAACTGCAGGTCATTTTCTTAAAGCTTCTTACTTCTGTACAGAAGCCATAACTTAAGTATTATAAGAATTGATTAATTTGTGTACTTGTTATGTATGTATACCTGCATCAGTGCATATTGAATGAAATTATTTCTTTATTTGAGGTTATATATAGTGGTACTTGAGGGTTACTCCTGGCACAGTGCTTGGCACAGCCACTCACTTGTGGGCTGGTGGTACCAGGACTCAAAGTGGCTCACTCATTTGCAGCAAAGCTGTAGTGTATTTTAATCCTTGGAGCTCTCTCCCTGAAACCAGTCATTTGGTTTTTGAGACTTATAGAGGGACCATCATTATTTAATATTGAAGGGTATGAATCAAAGAAGTCGAGTAGAGAGTGAGATATTTATCTCTTTTTTGTGAGGTCTAGCCATATATTATAGAAAGAAACTATTCTGAATCTCATGTTGATATAAATATGTTGCAAATAAATTTGGGGGGGGGGGCACCAGACTTCTATCAGATTGGCATAATCTTATACTTGTCTATCCTATAATTGCTTTCCCTTATCTAGAACAAAAGGGCCTGCAAGAAATGGCATGCCCTCATTAGTCGACTATGAAAATCAGTCCTCGCCTAATATTGGAACTTGAAAATTTAGTGCTGCAGAACTTCACCGGCTATCTAGTAAATGTTTCTCCTCATATAGTCTGTTCTCTATCCTCAGGCAAATACTTTCCTTAACTAGCTCAATCTAAATAAAATGTAGACAGTGGGCTGAGCATAATTTAGGTCACACCACCTCCCTCTTCACTGTGTTCTTCATGGGAATCTGTATTTGGAAGTGAAATGCTTGACCTCAGGCAAAGTTTCAAACTCATTTGTCTTCTCCTTGGCTGCAGCACAGATTCCTAATCTTTTTCTCCTGTGACACATTATTTTTTGTAACCCCTTGTTCCCAAATGCTGGATGACACATGCACACTTAGGTTTTAAAGTTAATTAAAATTAATTTCATTTTGAGAGCTCAAGTCGCCTCCTGAGATAAGTGGAGACATCCCATAGCATCAAAGACAGAAGGTTGGCAATTACTGATTTCATGATAGAGTTATATGTGAAGAAATCTTTTTAATGGCAAGTGTGATGGAGAGGGCTAATCTTGTTTTAATATATAGTAATTGAGTAAAAAAAAGGAAGTCTGATTGCCTTCCGATACCATTTTAATGATTCGTCATTCTACTTTGTGGAGGCTTTTCATTTGGAATTGGCCCAGTCTTATCACTAGCACCCTTTTATGATGCTAGTTTAAAGCACAGAGGGAAAGCTGACTAGGAAAGATGATAAGGGATTTCCCTACATTAGATAGAAACAGAGAGAAAAGGCAACACTTCAGATGAGATTTATGAAGGAAGGAAGAAAGTGAGGATGGATATTTTAGACATTAGGCATTTCCACAACATCAGGGATCTTAATTCCAGCCTGAGTCTATAACGTCTTCTTTGGGTTGAAACTCTCATTTTGTTTCTACTCAAATTTGTTGCTTTGGTCAAAGGCAACTTCAACAGAATTGCCATGTATTAACTTTCCTAGCAGGCCACCACATTTTCCTAAATACTACAAAAGTGCTTTGCCTTCCATGTTATGCCAATAGTTGAGAAATTCATTGCTTAGTAGATATGTGGAGTTGTGCAAATCATGATCCCTTGAGGGCATGCATGAGTTCTAGGGAGTCTTTCCCACTGTCTTTGTTGGGTCACAGATGGAAACATTGTACCAGAATTCTTGTATAGCTTTTCCTTTCTAGGCTTTTAATTTCTCATAGCTGCACTTCTGTTGGGCATGGATGAGAACAGGCTAAAATATTACACATGCAATAGTGTCAAAAAAGGGTCAAAAAGCATTAAGTCAAAACTTACTGAACTTTTAACACTTTCTACATTAAGGCTATCTATATGTGCCCAAATGCTAATAGAGCTCAGAGAAAGGGTCCACATTAAGTAGAACAAAGTTTCCTGTATCTGTATTCTCAAATATTTAAGAGTGCTCAGAGAGTCCAGTGTTCTTTCTTGGATTCTCAGCCAACCAACCTGGAGTTCAGTGAGGACCAGAGAATTTAATGTTGTTTGAACCCTGTAGTGCCTGGTACTATGTGGCTCCCTTGGTGGTACTTAGAGGCTATTAGGGCCATGCCTAGTAATACACAGGAATCCATATGTGATGCCAGGAAAGAAATCAGTGTTACCCACATGCAAAACAGTCACCTGAACCTATGGACTATATTTCTAGCTCCCTTAAAATTAACATCAGATATTAGATCGCTCAGAAATATAAAATATAAAAATTTCACCTCACTAATTTGAATGTATAGATTAATACCATAAGCAAACAGATTGTTTCTGTAACATAGAATGATTTTTTATGTAAATCTAAATTCATCATTTGAAAAAAAAATATGAAGAGAAAAAAGACTTCACGGGAGCCAGGGAAATAACTCAGTGATCAGGACATATGCTTTGCGTGTACAGAGACCTGAGTTTGATTGTCACCACAACATCACCTCCCAAGTACCACAGCATATGACCTTTGTAACTCCCTATACCGCCAGACAGACCTCAAGCTTGACTGGACTGCTACACCTGAGCATTGAGCCAATTCTGTTGGCCAATTAAGTATCATAGGAAATGGCTCCTTGGCTCCCTGAGTACTGCTTGGGAAGCTCAAAGTACAAATTTTTATAAAAGATTAGATAAATCAGTTAATTGAAAAGAATCTCTATGGCATTCCTACTATCTAGCTATAAGACTGTGTGTAGAGATGAATGAGATGCAGCAGTGCCCAGGGGTATCACATGGTTCTTTCCATTTTATCAGATGAAATAAGCTTTCAGGTCACTATATTACACTGGGAATTATGATGAGCAGCATCAAGAGAAATAAGCTGAAAGGTTTTTGCAAAATTGTTTCTCACTGGAAGATTGTAAGAGTCTTGGTGAATTATGTGACCTAGAGGCCATAAAGTCATAGGTCATAATGTGTAAAAACTAAGGGGAAAACTGGCACAAAGGAACTCCAGGCAGAGGAGCTAAACTCATGAAGGTGAAGATCCAGTCCAGAGGGTTATGATCACTTATATACAAGAGAACAATGTCTTATAGTTTCTAGCAGTTACTTGCGTCAGTGATAAAATTATGAATGCATTATTTAATAGTAGTACTAACTATGGGGGGCACTTTAATATTAAAATTGAATTAAATTTCTCATATGTGCTCCTTTTATTGCAATACTCAGGAAGCACCAGGTCTTACAGTTTCCTATGGGGAAACATATATAGAGGATATATTTTTTCATCATGAAAATTTCAGTTGGACAGTATTGATCTAACAATAAGATCCATAAGGGCAATATCAACTAACTGTTTTTAGTGTTGATCACTGCTCATTCTTATTATTTTTTAAATAATTTTTGTTGTGGCCAAAGTGAATTACAAATATTTCACAGTAATATTCAAGGTTCATAGTGACAATAAATTAAGGGCATTCCCACCACCAGTGATGTCCTCCTTTTATTTCTGTTCTCAGTATGCATCCCATATCTCCCTTCTTTACCACCCCCCCTCAGAATACTAGTGTAACTGGTCCCCACTTGTAGACATTGCTGTAGATTAGGTATAGATTCTGTTGCCGTTGACTTTGGATTTGATGTTCAGGTCTGATTATTTTTTATTTCCACTAAATGTTCATGTGGGTGTCTGGACCTGGTACCAGTCATTTTCTCCCTTCAGTTTATGAGGCTGAACAAGATGTTTCAATCAGTGTGGTTCTGTTGGAGATATAGAAAAAGGAAATGGAAAAGAAGAAGGAAAGAAAACAAAAAACAAACAAAAAAAAAACTAGTGGGGTCCTTCTAGGTATTGTAAATATCAATTTAGGAGTGGGAAGGAAAAAGGTAATGACAAAATCAACAACAACAAAAAACCAAAGCTGGCAACTATGAAAAAGACCAAAAAAAATGTTTTTGCTTCTCTTCTCGTTCTCCTCCTCTTCCTCCTATTCCTCCTCCTCCTCTTCTTCCTCTTCTTCCTCCTCTCCCTCCTCTTCCTCTTCTTCCTTCTCTTCCTTCTCCTTCGCGTCCTCCTCCTTTATTTTGCAAAGGCATACCGTATTTTCTGGCGTATAAGACGACCCCCTAATTTTACAGTTAAAACATAGGCATAGGTTTATATTCACTGTATAAGACAGAACGTTCCTGTGCTGCAACTGTATGTACCACAGTGAGCCAATCACAACAAGCAAAGATTCAAAGGTTATACTGCAATAGACTTCCTCTCTGACTCTGGCCAATCTGAGCAGGCTTTTGACAGTGTAGATTCGGGTACAGAACATTGTATAATTTGCATGCATAAAAAGTGTGCTTGGATTGGCTGAGTTAGAGAGGCGGTCCGAGCAGCCTTGCAGTGATTGGTTGGATCGAGTTGGAAAATACGGTAGTAAGTATTGGGGAGGTTGGAAAGGGAATCTCTTGGCCTTAGAGATTTCGGGTTACTCCGCCCTTGAAACATTCTGTCATGAGAATTACTACAGGCTCCGTACATACTCTTTTTCTCTCCCCCCAAGGTCTTTTACAGAGCCAGGCATCTTTCTGCTAAGTTGTGGATGATATGAATAGATCTCTCTAACTCGATATCTTGGTATTTACACAGGTCATAGGACGAAGCCTAGGAATAGTCTTTCTTTATAGTTCTAGAAGTTCAAAGGTTATACTGTAAATAGACTATAAATAGATTATACAACATCACTGATGTTGTATTCAGACTTTTATAATTGGTGGTCTCAGATTTTGCTCAGATCCTAGGGCAAAGCCTGGGTTAGAGTTTTAAATTTAGAGTTTTAAATTATGATTCAAGAAGTTCTATTCCATCGCAGTTATCACAGTCAGACCTCTGGGATTGAAGATCATGGTGCTTGTACTGATCCTAGGCCAAAGCCTAGGCTAGGGTCTTTTTTATTGGTCCCAGGGTAAGTACTGCCAGTCTTGGCTGTCAATGTCAGTCTTCAGTAATTGGGAGTCTTGGTCTTTGCATAGGTCTTTGGCAGCTCATTTGGTTCTATCTTTCAAAGAACTGTTTGATGAAGGAACTTTTCATTTTTGACATGGAATCAAGCTTGTTGGGTGGAAGGGTATCAATAATTACAAAAAGTCTTTTTTATTATTTAAAGACCATAGTTACAAGGTTGTCCATAATACATTTTTCCACAGATAAAATTGTTCATGATTGAGTTACAGTTATAAAATGTATAACCTTCACCAGTGCCCATTTCTCGCCACCAATTTTACCAGTTTCCTTTTCACTCTCCCTGACCCTGCCTGCAGGCATTTTATCTCTCTGTCTCTCTCTCTGTCTCTCAACTGTGTCTTGTTCTGTTGTTAATGAGGGGGTGCCATACATGCCAGTTTGTCCCCTTTCAGTACCCAGTTCTTGTCTAGAGTGATCAGTTCTAACTATCATTTGTCATAGTAGACCCTTCTCTACTCTCACTGCATTCTCCATTCTTTGTGGCAAGCTTTCTACCATGGACTGGTCCTTCTAATTCTCATCTTTATTATCTCTTCATACCATCCCCACAGTTTTTTATTTTATTTATATCCTACAGATGAATGAGATTATGTTTATCCCTCTCCCTTTGACTCATTTCAGTGTTTAATAATCTCCATATCCATCCATGTATAAGCAAATTTAATCGCAAAACATCTTTTTAAATGGATTGAAGAATAGGTATTTAGTGTGTTCCTTGAATGATTCATTCTTTGGTGGCAGTGGGTGTTCCTGTTCTGCTTTGTTCTCAAGGATCCAGTCTGTTTCTGTCCTTCTGAGGTTATCTCACTTTACTGTAATGTCTCTTTCATGGTGGCTAGCAAACTAATGCTGTTCAAGGCATGACCTGATGCAATGTAGAAGAGTAAGGTAGCTCTCTTAGGAAACTTGCTTTTTATTGAGGAACTAAACCTTACAGAAGTTTCCAGCAGACCTGCGTGGAGTCCCAATTTGTCAGAATGCAATCAAGTGTCATGTTTAATGAGAGGATCTGTGGAAATGATTGCCTATTTATATGCATATGTGTGTGTTTGGTGGGGTTGCATAGACTGGGTATGCTCAGCCATGCTTAGGGCTTACTCCTGCCTTTATGCTCAGGGGACTCCAACTAAGCTTGGCTACATGCTTGACAAGTGTCTTACTTTCCAGCCTCATTTTTTGGGCAATTTTTAATCTCTGTGATGATAGGATGTCCTACTAAGTTGATGTGCTTTATAAATAAATAATTTTTCTTCAGTTGTCTTTGCTTCTGGTGTGTCATGCCCACACACCTGAGGATGGTGCTGCGCACTTAATAAAATTCTTTTCTGTGCATGAATTGATTGCAAGTACTGCTCAAGTGTACTACTGAACTAAACCTCAGAGGGAGAACATGCAAGCTTTCTAAGCTTTTTGTATGACCTTGAACCACACTATTCTCACTGACTCTCAAAAGAAGCTCTGAGATTCTCAAGAGTTTCTTTGTTTTGGGGGTTTTTTGTGGGAGGGAGGTTGGCTTTTGGGCCAAACCCAATGGTGCTCATGGGTTACTTTTTGCTCTGCACTCAGGAGTTATTTCTGCCTGTACTGTGACCTATGGGATGCTATGGTTCAAACCTGGGTCAGCCATGTGCAAAGCAAAATGCTCTATCCACTGTGTTATTATTGCTCCAGCCCCTCAAGGATTTCTTATGACTTTTCCTAAGGTGGTATCAGGCCAGGAGAAATTAGGATATCAAGCATAACACTCACCTATTTACTCAGTATCTATAATCTTAAAACCACTTCTTTGTTTTTCAACCCAAATATATGAAATAGGGATGGGAGAGATAACTCAATGGTCCAAGCCATGCTTTGCCTCCAGGAGGGACAGATTATAACTTCAGCATCCTGAGTACCATAGGAGAACAACTCCAAGCACAGATTGGGGAGTAACCCCAGAGCCAGCTCCCCCCAATAATCTTTAATACATTTTTTCAGCCATTGGGATAACAGTGGCCTTACAGTGTTATTAGATATGATGTCTAATTTTTGTTACTCCTTTTGGATTTGGTGTGTGGGTTAGGAATGTTGGCATCTGGGCATTAAACAGGTGTTCCTAATTTCCCAATTAGACACTTCTCTAAGCACCTGGCACATTTTCCCATTTTTAAGTCCATGACTAATCTAAGATTGACTGCATTTGCCACTAAGCTAAATCTATTCTTTCTTCATGCCCTTGTTAGTTTCCTCTGCCCTAGTCTGGATTCAGGCTTCTTCTGACTAAAGTCACTGCTTCATCTACCAACACAGTAGTCATTAGACTTATTGTCATTTTGTCTCATTGTTTTCTTGTGCCAGTGTACTCTCAAATGTGACAGGTGAAAATAGTTTCTTGAAAACGATGAGCTCATGAAAGAGTTATATACCCTGAATTTCTAATAGCCAAGTCCCATACTCAGCTCTTCAGCACTCTCCTTCTGTGGGCATATTTGTTCCCTCTGGTAGATTTTCAGGCCTCATTGTAATTGACATTTACTTTATATGAATTGAGGATTTGAAGGAAGATAATAATGGTTTTCTAAATATTTTTATAGGTCCTCACCCTAAAATACCTACAATAGGTATTTTAATCATTCTAATCATTGAAGTAAAGTCTTGGACACTGACTGGCAAATTTCCAAGAACATTTATTATAACCAGTCCTGATTGTCCACTCCTGGCCAGCACTGGTAGTAGAGTCCTCTATTTCATTGCCTTATGAATCTTTTATTTCAGGAGAATTCAGCCTAAATAAATATTTTAGGATATGTAACCCTGATCACAGTTTGTAATATTGTTGTGTCTTGGTTTTCTCATTCATTAAATGAGAATGATAACAAAACCCATTTTGGGGGCAATCATGGGTAAGTGAGTTAATACAAGTTAAAACACTTGGCATAATGGGCATTTATTTCAGAACTCTACTTGGTCAATTCCAAGTTTGGGATTTTTTTGGCTATGGATATAAAAGTTCAGCAACATCAGCAAAACTATCTGTGAGCATCAGTGTACTCTTTAAGAACTGTCATCAAAGCATGTTTTTTTTATATCCTTAGTAAAGGAAAATTGTGTTGCTACACTTTGTTTATGTTGGTAAAATTTTTCATAAGTGAATACACTGATGCTTAGGCACCCAATATTGTTGTTGTTTGAAACATTTACTATTAGGTAACACTGTCACTTCTTTTATGTCTCAAGCTTACAGCTAGTTCTCTTAACATATGGATGACGTCTGGATGTAGCTCAGAGCAGATGCTGCTGGTACCCTACCCAGATCTCCTTTACTGGGCCAGTGCCTCCATCTCCCAGCTGCTATATTGTGCTGGTAGTTTTAACTCATTGCATGAAATTAAACAAGGCTTCCCTAATAGCAAGCATTTCTTTTAGAAAATGTTACTAAGATAATGTTAATGACTTGGAATGAAGCCTTCATGAATAGACTGGTTACGTGAATGATTGTGTGAGCTCAATCAAATTCAATTTGTAGAGTATTGTCTGTTAAGAATTATTAATCAAAATCTGAAAATATTTTTGAGCTTATGTCAAAGAATCACTTATCACCACAACTTACATATTTTGACGAAAAAAGCCTGAAAGCTTGGTTATTGTCTTCACTTTTTAGACTGCTTTATTACCTTCTTTGTTTTAATCAGCTATAATCTCACTTACTTTTTAAAAGCTCCATTGATTTCCAATGGGAGCTATTGTTGGTGACATTTTTCAGTTTCTGATAGTTAATTTTTAATTTTTTAAATTTTTTTGGTTGTTGAGGTAACACTGGTTTATGAGAACATAAATATTATGAGGATTAAGAGAACCAGTCCATAGTAGGAAGCTTGCCACAAAATGCAGAGTGCAGTTAGAGTAGAGAAGGGTTTACTCTGAAAGTGATATTTGGAATTGATCATTCTGGACAAGAACTGGGTGCTGAAAGGGAATTAAGTGATATGCATGATGCATAACACCCCTTCATTAACGGTACTACAAACCATATAGAAAGAGACAGATAAGTAAAATGCCTGCCTGCCTCAGAAGCAGGGAGGGGAGAATGGTTGGGAGGGTGGGAGGAAAACTGGGGACATTGGTGGCGAGAAATGCCACAAATGTTGTACATCAGGGGTCTCAAACTCAATTTACCAGGGGGCCACCGGAGGCAAACTTGGGATGAGGCAGGGCCACATAAGGGATTTCGCTTACCGAATATTTGCAATAAAAAATCGCATTAGTAAGAAGAAAAATCGCATTAAACATTTGCAACTCCTGAATAAAACTGCTTGGGGTATGCAAATGTTTAATGCAATTTTTTTCTTACTAATGCAATTTTTATTGCAATTATTTGGTAAGCGAATAATCGCGAATACTGTGATATTTGAAGGCCAGCCGGCCAAGGGCCACAAAATGTTGTACGGAGGGCCGCAAACGGCCCCCGGGCCGCGAGTTTGAGACCCCTGTTGTACATTGTATGACTGTAACTCAATCATGAACAGCTTCATTTGTGGAAAAATACTGTATTATGAACAATCTTGTTACCTGAAGCATAAGTCTCATGCCCCAATCCTGAGGGATTGGGGAACACGAATCTGGTAATGGTGACACAACAATCCACATAAGGTTGAAGAAATAAAACAGATTCAGGAAACTTCCACTACAAGCTTTCCACTAGCTGGCAAAAGATACCAGCAGGCAGATAGGCCAGCTGTGGAACCTAAAGCACAAGAGCTTTTGCCTGAGAATGAGGTCTTTATTGGGAAGAGAAGGTCCTTCCACATGGGTGGTGAACATAGGGGGCCAATTCAGAGGTACTTTCAGTCCATGAGTGACAAGCACAAACAAAGAAGAATTATCCTGAATAGAGTGAAAACCAGCATTCCATCAAAATGATTTTTAAATAATTTTTTAAGAAAAGAACATAAAGTGGCCGGTGAGGTGGCGCTAGAGGTAAGGTGCCTGCCTTGCAAGCACTAGCCAAGGAAGGATCACGGTTCGAACCACTGCATCCTATATGGTCCCCCCAAGCCAGGGGCAATTTCTGAGCACTTAGCCTGAGCATCAAACAGGTGTGGTCTCAAAAACCAGAAAGAAAAAAAAAAAGAAAGAACTTAAAAAAAGTGTTTATATGCATTTAGGGTGCAATGTTACCACACTGCACCTACTTCCAAAGTGCAGTATTTCTCTGTCACGGTCCATAGGAAACCTTATTCTTTTTTTTTTGGTTTTTGGTTTTTGGGCCACATCTGATGCTGCTCAGGGGTTACTACTGGCTATGCGCTCAGAAATCACTTCTACATCCTCTTCATTCAACTGTGGAAGACTATAAGCATCCAAGAATTTATCCATTTCTTCCAGGTTCTCATTTTTAGTGGCATAGAGTTTCTCAAAGTAGTTTCTGATTACCCTTTGAATCTCTGCCATATCAGTAGTGATCTCTCCTTTTTCATTCCTAATATGAGTTATCAAGTTTCTCTCTCTTTCTTTGTTAGTTTTGCCAGTGGTCTATCAATCTTCTTTATTTTTTCGAAGAACTAACTTCTGCTTTTGTTGATCTTTTGGATTGTTTTTTGGGTTTCCACTTCATTGATTTCTGCTCTCAGCTTTGTTATTTTTATCTGTCTCCCTATTTTTGGTTCCTTTTGTTGAGCACTTTCTAATTCTATGAGCTGCGTCATTAAGCTATTCAGGTAGGCCCCTTCTTCCTTCCTGATGTGTGCTTGCAAAGCTATAAATTTTCCTCTCAGTACTGCTTTTGCTGTGTCCCATAAGTTCTGATACTTTGTGTCTTTATTATTGTTTATTTCCAGGAATCTTTTGATTTTCTCTTTGATTTCATCTCGGACCCACTGGTTATTCAGTATGAGGCTGTTTAACTTCCAGGTGTTAAAGTTTTTTTTGTGTGTGTGTCCCTTTGGAATTCACATATAATTTCAGAGCCTTGTGGTCAGTGAAGGTAGCCTGCAAAATTTCTATCTTCTTGATATTATGGAGGTATGTTTTATGTGCCAGCATGTAGTCTATCCTGGAGAACGTCCCATGTACATTGGAGAAGAATGTGTATCCAGGTTTCTGGGGATGGAGTGTCCTATATATATATATCTACTAGGCCTCTTTCTTCTATTTCTCGTCTCAGGTCTAGTATATTCTTATTGGGTTTCAGTCTGGTTGACCTATCCAGTGTTGACAAAGCCGTGTTGAGGTCCCCCACAATTATTGTGTTGTTATTGATATTATTTTTCAGATTGGTCAACAATTGTAATTAAATATTTTGCTGGCCCCTCATTTGGTGCATATATGTTTAGGAGAGTTGATTTCTTCGTGCTGTACATATCCCTTGATTAATACAAAATGTCCATCATTGTCTCTTACAACTTTCCTGAGTATAAAGTTTGCATCATCTAATATTAGTATGGCCACTCCAGCTTTTTTATGGGTGTTGTTTGCTTGAATAATTTTCCTCCAGCCTTTTATTTTGAGTCTATGTTTGTTCTGACTATTCAGGTGCGTTTCTTGTAGGCAGCAGAAGGTTGGATTGAGTTTTTTGATCCATTTAGCCACTCTGTGTCTCTTAACTGGTACATTTAGTCCATTGACACTGAGAGAAAGAATTGTCCTGGGATTTAACGTCATCTTTATATCGAAATTTGGTGTGTCGTTTGGTCAGTCTTGTCTTAACTTAGGTCTTTCAGTTTTTCTCTTAAGACAGGTTTTAAGTCTGTAAAGTTTCTGACTTGTTGTTTGTCTGTGAAACCATGTATTTTTCCGTCAAACCTGAAAGTGAGTTTTGCTGGGTACAGTATTCTAGGCGAAGCATTTATTTCATTGATTTTTGTCAAAATATCCCACCACTGCTTTCTGGCCTTGAGTGTTTTGGTGACAAGTCTGCTGTAAATCTCAAGGATGTTCCCTTGAATGTAATTTCCCTTTTTGATCTTGCTGTTTTCAGAATTCTGTCTCTATCTGTGGGATTCGTCGTTGTGACTAGAATGTTTCTTGGGGTATTTTTTCTGGGGTCTCTTTTGGTTGGTACTCTTTGGGCATTCAGGATTTGATCGCATATATTCTTTAGCTCTGGAAGTTTCTCTTTAATGATGTTCTTGACCATTGATTCTTCCTGGAAATTTTCTTCCTGGGTCTCTGGGACTCCAATGATTCTTAAGTTGTTTCTATTGAGCTTATCATAGACTTCTATTTTCATCTGTTCCCATTCTTTGACTAATTTTTCCATTGTCTGTTCATTTGCTTTGTTTTATTTTCCAATCTCTCCCACTGTATGGAGTTGTTATTTATCTCATCTTCCACAACACCAAGTCTATTCTCAGCTTCTGTTAGCCTGTTGGAGAGCGTATCCATTTTGCCATTCAATTTGTCTACTGAGTTTTTCAGGCCTGTTATTTGATCTGTTATTTCAGTTTGGAGTTTTGTGATTTCTGTTTTCATATTTTCTTGGTTCTTATTAGTGTTCTGTTCAACTCGATCTATGATTTCTTTGAGTTCTTTGAGCATCTTCCATATTTCTTGTTTAAACTACTTATCTGAGAGGTTGATTAGTTGGTTGGCCGTTTTCTGGTCATCAGAATTGTTATCTTCATTCTCTATGTCTGATGCTGGCCTGCATTGTTTCCCCATTGTCACACTTGTATTGTGGGTTTTTCTACGTGTTGTGGTGCTATTCATTGGCTAAATGATTTGCTCGGCCATGCTCCTCTAGCTCTGCCCTTTCTGGCTGCGTCCACTTGCCTCCAAGGAAGGAGAGCCCTCCGTGGATGAAGCCTCAGATAGGATCAAATCTTAGGCCTGAGCACGCAGCAGAGAAGACAGTCCGGAGAGAGATGCTGAGCTTCAGTGATCCAGCTCAGTTTTTAGTGTGATTTCTTCTTCTTGTTGCAGTGGCATTCTTTTCTTAGAAAGAGTGCATGGCCGCGTAGCAATGCAGAGCTAAGTGCTCTTCTGGAGCCTCTGTGAGAGCGAATTTTCTGGGCCCTTTTCGGCCCACTCCCAAGAGGTTTAGGAGACAGTGCAGGAGACAAACACACACAGGCAGCACTCACAGTTTCTCATAGTCGGGCCCCACTAGGCCAGCATAAATTTTCCCAGCCTGACGTCACAAACAGGGGACTTGCCTTCTGTGAAGTACTGCTTATAGCCAGTTTTCACTTTAGGAAGTAGTCCCTTGGCGTTCAGGCCCCCTTGAATGAGCCTCTGAGAGAGCGAATTTTCTGGGCCCTTTTCAGCCCACTCCCAAGAGGTTTAGGAGACAGGACAGAAGACAAACACACACAGTCAGCACTCACAGTTTCTCCCAGAAATCGTTTCTGACTTGAGGAACCATATGGGACGCCCAGGATAGAACCGCGGTTTATCCTAGTTTAGTCGTGTGCAAGGCAAATGCCCTACTGCTGCGCCACCACTCCACCCTCTGCCCAGTCTTATTAATTTTAGTTCTTTGGTTAGTTTTCTGATTGGTTATCATTGAACATTGTTTATTCTTTTATTTTATTTATTGAAATGTCCCATGTTAATGATATCATCTAATATTTGTCTTTCTTTTAAATTATGAACTCTAGTTCATCTGTGTTGTTGCAAAAGGCAAGGTTTTGTTTTTTCATGGTACTGAATAATATTACATTATTTATATACATGTCATGGGTTCCTGTTTATTAAAAAAACTTGTTTGTTCTAACAGGGGCTGACAATATCCGGAAATACTGGAGTCGCTACTACCAAGGATCTCAAGGGGTAATATTTGTATTAGATAGTGCCTCTTCAGAAGATGATTTAGAAACTTCTAGAAATGAACTGCATTCAGCTCTTCAGCATCCACAGTTATGCACTTTACCCTTTTTAATATTGGCCAATCATCAAGACAAACCAGCTGCTCGATCTGTACAAGAGGTATGTTTCTTAGATGGAAACTGTCGCTTCCTGATTGTTGTACTTTTGTTGTCTCTTGGAATCTAAAGAGACAGTTATAAGTAAGATGCTACTTTTGCTGTTTTCCACATAAGCCTTTATTTCAGTTTTATTTTTTTATTGGAACCATTGTGATTTCAAAGTTCTTCATAGTTGGGTTTCAAACATGCAAGGTTTCAAGGCCTTTCTCACCCCACTGTTGACTTCCCTTCACCAATGTTCCCTGAGTGCATTCTATGCCACAATCTCTACTCCCCAGCCTGCCAGTATAACAGGCCCATTTTAAGTTTTGATTGTTCAAGTTTGAATCTCATGGTTTCATTGTTATTGTTGACTCTGGCTTGGATATTTAGTTCTGTCCTTTCATAGCACCACCGATGCACCTGAGGAACCTTAGTTTTATTAGCACAAAGCCTGCATTACTTGTTAGAAATTATTATTATGTACCAAACTAAATGTATTCCAAATGATGGATTTTTTTTCTTAACTATTTAGCAAATGTTAGGTAATATTTAATCTTTCCATCTACTTTAAAGGCTACTTTCCTGATTGTGTATATATGTGTTTGTGTTTAAGTCCAGAGACTTTTCTTTTGTTCATTCTTTATCTTTTTTTTGGGGGGGAGTGGATAGAGTGGAGGGCATACCCAGCAGTTCTCAGGGTTTACTCCTGGCTCCGCACTCAGAAATCACTCCTGGTGGGCTCGGAGAACTATTTTCCATGGATGATCGGGATCCTTGCAAGGCAAATAACCCTACCCACTGTTTGTCACTCCTGCTCTTTCTCCAGCTCTTCAAGGAATGTGTCATATATGCTGCTATATGCATCAGTTGCTCTCAAATGTTATACTTTTGCCCTTTAAAATAATCAGTATATAAGCACTAGCTTCTATACTCAGCCCATACTGAAAACTGGATCTTACTTGCAAGTTGGATGCTATAGAGTGCCTTTGTCATGTCGAACAAATTTTTTTTTTGTCTGCATTTAAATTTATTTCCTAGCATCCTAGTAATTCTGGGACACTAAAATAGGAAGTCATTCGGCAGAGTTTCTGATTCATGCCATTCAAGCAATAAGGCTGTGAATTGTTTCTAAAACATTAATTATGGGGTGCCAGAGAAATAGCATAGTGGTAAGGCTTTTGCCTTGACGCGGCCAATACAGGATGGACCTCGGTTCAAATCTTGGCATCCCAGTCCCCTGAACCTGTCAGATGCAACTTCTGAATACAGAACCAAAAGTAACCCCTGAGCACCACCGGGTGTAACCCCCCAAAATAAACAAAAAACAAAAACAAACAAAAAACATCAATTATGGTGATTTTTACCCTAAGTACGGGAACACCAAAGCTCATGATACATTTCTTTTATATCTGGAGCTCTCAGGATATGATTCCTCTTGCCTTCCAAAGATCATGTGCTTCACTGTGTGACTCTAGAATAAGATGATTACTGGCAAGGACACTACCTTTTGGTTTGAGAAATGAACAAGAAGCCAAGGATATTCCATACCCTCTCCCCTGTATGTGCCCTTCTGGATCCACAGACCTCTGCTCTTTCCCTGGGCCTATTTTCTTACCAGCCAAATGGGAATAACATAGATGGTTTATAATAAGCGAGTAAAATTAATTGGAATACTTTACTTTGAAATGTAAAGTACTAAGCAAAAGAGGTATCATTCAGAGAGAGAATTTTTATTTAGATCTTAGAAAAATAGAGAAAAAGGTCAGAATTTCTTATTAAACAGAACTCATGGCTGTCTTTTAGCTACCTCAATTAGCATTGAGTAATTGACAGACACCTTGTTCCTTTTCGGAGTTTGTAAATAGAGACAATATTAAGTAACTAAGATAAAAATGCAAGCAGGGAGGCATTTATGTGTGATCTTTAGCATTATAATTGAGGTGCCTTCATGATCTGTTTTTAAGGCAGATACAGTGTTTAATTTCTCAGCAGCAATTTTTCTGTTTGTAAAATATATGTAATAGTATGTAATGATGGATGGTTGTGAGTGTTACGTTAGTTTTTGCTTAAGGTACTTTGTTTAAAATGCATTATTCTTATATTCGTTGTTGAAGGTTTATGTCTGCATTTAAACAGAATATTCATAGATAAAATAACATTCTTTACATACATAATACTTATGAAAACACATGTGGGATAGATGGCTTTTGTAACTTTGGATTAGTGTGAACTTTTAAACTATACAAGTTATTCAACTTTTCAGCCTTTATTCAAGTTCTGTGTAATAGTTGCAAAGATATATTTTGCTCTTACATTTAAGAAATTGTTGATCTGCTTTTTCTTAGACATCATAAATTGAAACTAATATGTTCTGTAAACTTGATATGTGACTCACACTAATTCTCCATAGGAATTAAAGTCTGTCATATTGAATTAAGGGAGCTTTTAACAATTAATTACTTCTGAATATGCCTTGTGTGTGTTGGCTGGTTGTCCTAGGAAAAGGGCAAATAACTTTTTGTGATTCACATTCTCCTAAGATAGAGTTTATAAATTTGGAGTAGTCATTGATTTGAAAATTACTGTAAACTATATTTACTGGAAAATATGTGACTTCAATAATCCTGTTTCATTTGCCTTTTGGGGAGAGGATATATCCTTCCCCCCCATGCTGGGTGTCAGCAGGCCATACCTAGCATTGCTCAGAAGAGACCATGCAGTGCCTGGGATCAAACCTCAGAATTTGAGGTCCTGGCTCATGCATGCCAGGCACGTGCTTTAGGTCTCTGAGCTATCTTCCTAGTGTTCATTTGTATTGATAAAATTTGAAGTAGCTTTTCTTCAAGTGTTTTTGCTTATCATGGAATTTTCAAGGACCATACTCAGAATTGGGTTGCATAAAAATAATCTCTCTGTGATTATGTGTACAAACTGTCTGGAACTGTTTTTATACTGCTTTAACTATCCAGATACATTCCATAATGGATCTTGAAGTTCATCAAAACATACTAGAGTGTTGTGGATCTGGAGAGTATCATGTTGTGAAGTTAGTGAGAAGGAGAGGTACAGATACAGAATGATCTCCCCCATATCTGGAGTAAAGAAACATAGTAAAGAAACAAATGCCCAAAAGCAAATGCCCAAAAATGCCCAAAATGCCACAAAGCAACAGAAACTGACATTTAGTGTTTTGAAGAAAGTATATTGCTGCAGAGGTTATGTGGAGGCTGGTGAGGGAGGGGGAACGGATGGGGAAATAGGGGGCACACTGGACAGTGGTGGTGGGAAGCTGACACTCTGGAGGGTGTAGTACTGTAATATTTTATGCATAAAAGTCTTATTATAATTATTGTAAAATACTTTGCTTAAAATAATTTTTCTTAAATCCCACATAATGGAGTGTTCACAATGTCTTTTGGTAAGAACAGAAACTAGAAGTTTGAAGGCCAGAGGTTTGTCAACATGTAGTATATTTAGATGCCTGGTAAAGTACTGTAAATATGTTTTATGCATCAAACTAATAGAGAATTGTTAGTTTAAAAATGGAATTATAGGGCCCGGAGAGATAGCGCAGCGGTGTTTGCCTTGCAAGCAGCCGATCCAGGACCAAAGGTGGTTGGTTCGAATCCCGGTGTCCCATATGGTCCCCCGTGCCTGCCAGGAGCTATTTCTGAGCAGACAGCCAGGAGTAACCCCTGTGTGGCCCAAAAACCAAAAAAAAAAAAAAAAAAAAAAGTGGAATTATAAAGTGGAATCTTGTTTTTGGTGGAGTGGTTGTTTTTAGAGTCCCCTCATGGTGCTCAGAGGCATATAATTCCTGACTTGGTGCTTGAAATTCCTCCTTGTAGGGGAAGGGCAATTATGCAGTCTGGGACTGAACCAGGTCTGGAGTCTGTAGAGCACAACACCAGCCCTCTGAGTTATCTCCCTCACCTATCAAATGGTATCTGTCACTTTTTATAAGCAGTGACCTGAATATTATAGAAAGTAGAGATGGGTATGAGACAGAAGATTCAAAAGTCAGCAAAGTTATGTTATTTGTGCCTTCTAAATTTTGAACATTTTGTGAAGTACTCAAAATGCTAAAGTAATGTTGTTTTACTTTACAAAATGCCTGTGACTTTATGGGGCTTTTCTTCTTTTTTTGAGGGAGAAGGGATGATTGTCAGAAATAAGGAAAATGCATTCTTATTTACTAAAACTTACTTGATGCACTTAACAAGACAATGAGTTATAAGGACATGCATTTTTTTCTTCTCCTTTTCCTCTAAAATGACTACGTTTTGTGCTTACTGTGTTACAAGAAATGTTTCAATTATTGATCCTGTCACTTGAGTGTAATTAAGAAGTCACTTGTTCTTTAGTGAGAATGGCAGGATATTGACTTTAGAAGCCAGTGAAATCCAAAGGGTTCAGAATCCAAAACCCTACCCAAGTTATTACTAGGGTTTTAAGAAAGAAGGGAAATTATTGCGAGTTTATAGATTTAGTCCTTTCTACTGTACAATGCTGTGTAGAGAACTGAGTTAAAGTCTGAAGATAATGCTTAAAATTACTTTGTTACCCCACAGTCTAAAGGCAAAATGCCCAATGTCATTGCTCTTTTAGAATTTCAAGTGGAGTCTTTATATCCCAGCTTCCCTTTCCCTGATATACCTGGTAATGATCTCTATTTAATGTACCAGAATTTTAAGATGCTATGTCATGGGAATTCATTTAATAGTAGAAACATGTTTTCTTGCAAAACAAATAGGCTTTCTCTTGAATAGCAGAACACTGGGAAAAAGAACACCCTTTACATACTGTCTGAAAGCCAAACCATTCTTCCAACAGATGTTTGTTGTATTCACTTTGGGGAGGTGTAGTTACCACAGTTTCCAAGGATTTACTTATATCAGCTTTTTTAATCTATAGTAAGCATAATACAAAAAGTTATCATTACGTTGAGTGTCCCACTTGACCCACTAGGAAAAACTCAAGTTCAGTTGAAATGACAAACCTTTAAAACAGATCCTAGGATTAAAAAGGTTGATTTTTAATTGTATTGAATTGTAATTGTACATAATTTGTTATATAACTCCCAGAGGATAACATACTTCAGTTCTGAAGTTATTTAATATATCAGGAAAGTTTTATGAGAAGTTAAGTTGATATAATAGGCAATAAATATAATCCTATTTTCCCTCTGCTTACTTGTCGATTCTGACTCTTTTGCCTCCTAGCTTTTTAAGAACCGATTTTCATTTTACTGGGCATTACCCTGTTTTATAAAATGACACATCTCTCGAAATGAAAGAAATCATTTATCTTTTCAGAGCTCTGACTTAATGTTTTCACAAATAACATTTCATTTCTTTACAAATAGTATATTGGAGATAGTTAAGTATCTGTTAAATATTTTATTAAAATAAATAATTGTGAAAATTAAATAATCAACTTGGAATTGGCTTTATAAGGTCAAACAAATATGTTGGAGCATGGAAACTTAATCACTAAAGGATATCAGGAGTAAAGAAAACTTTGGATTAGGCATCTTTCAGATGTCATGCAATTATAATTTGTTGGTTACTGAGATATATATGGAATGCATTGTGATAGTCACAGTATAGAATATTAATGTGAGATTAATATTTGCAAGTATTTCTGTATGATACAAATATTACCAACTTTTAATGCCATGTTTTATTTTGGTTATAAATATTCATATTTTTAAGCAAATACTATTAGTATTCAGTGTATCATGAATAGTTTATCTAGTTCTCACTTTTTACTGTATACACATCCTCTGGAAGAGTGCTAGTATATTTTGTTATTAATTTTTCACTTAATTACAATTACTTTTTATTCATAGACAATTATTCCTTCTTTGGGGGGGTCAGAGAGAGTTTAGAAGAATGGAAAGTCTTGAACAATATTTTAACATAGTAAGCCACTATTTTAGAATGATAATATATTTATATTGCTTATTCATAAAGCTACTTCTTTTTGTAGTTCTGTGAAGCAGAAATCATCATTTCTGACTTGATGTAACAAATCTGTTTTACAAATACAAAGCAGCATTGAAATCAAACCCCTCCAAAAATACTTACTAGCTTCATATAAAGTTACTTTCAGTATATCGGGGGAAACGTGTTGTTTATAAAAATAATCATCATGTACACTGTCATATACTTTAAATCTTCAGAGTGTTCCAGATATCTTGACCTGACTCTTGGCAGCATTTTAGAATACTGATTTGATTTCACAGAGAGTAGTGTACATACCTATTGTGTGAGCAGCTTGAAAACTCCCTTATGGGAACTATACTGATTCTAAAATGATATAAGATACAAATTATTTTTTCTCCTTACAGATGTACCTCACGCTATTATAATTTAATCTTGGAGAGAGCAATAAGAGGGTTTAGAGGTCAGTTTCCTTTTGAATGACTCAGTGATCTCCAGAAAAATGTTTAACTTTAAGTAAAGCTGGATTCGCCATCACTTTAAAGAATGGCTACAAAATGCAGTTGTTATGGAAGCATTTTATATAATACACTTTTAGCTTGAACTACTAAAATAGGATATTGTACATTCCTGTCTGTGCCTTTTACGTTTTCTATATGTATTTCTGGAGAAAATCTACTGTCTAGATTTTATTGATTCTAAATCCGGTTACTTAGAATTCACCCTGATGACCTCTGTATGTATTCTGTTTTTATTATGTCCTCTTGCCAGTATTGTGAGAAGGTTACTTTTTTGTTGTTAGAAACCCATTAAAATTCCCATTAAGAAATATATTACAAGAGAAAGGGTTTTTGTTGTTGTTGTTGCTGGTGTTTTGGGGTTCATACTTAGCAGTGCTCAGGAGCTACTTATTCTGGGCTGTGCTTAGGGAACCATACACAGGACTATGGATCCAACTGAGGTTTTGCTGCATACAAGGCAATTGGCTTAACCCTTGTTCTATATCCCAGGCCCAGAAAGATTTTTTTTCCTTAGTATAGCCAAAGGAAGAAAGTAAATTTACTGGAGAATAGGGTGGAGTTTCCTGGTTTTACTACATATTAAGCCAATAAACAATTTACACCTCCCATTCCCAACTCATGGGAAACAAAAATAGATTCACCCTGTCAAGAAAACTACTTAGGATAAAACAACTTACCATTTGAAAACAACAATGTGTATCCCCCAAAGATTCATCATGCTCTTTTATGAGCCCCATCTCTTTCCCTTTCTTCCTTCTTTCCAATCACACGTGTATCTTGTAATGCTAATAAATTTTGGAACCTCTTTCTATCCTCACTTTTATTTATTTCCTACATCTGGATGTTTCCATACTCAGTTTGGCCACATCTGCCTCTGCAGCCCTTTTCAGTTTCCTAGTCCTTTAACACCCCCAGATCTCCCTGTTCCTCTGCAGAGATGAGAAAGAATAGATTTCCTATCTGCTTTTTCTAGTCACCATACTCAAAACCCAGACTTGTGGGTGAGATAGCTCCAAGGGATCTGTGCTTGTGCTGTGTACATGTCAGACCCTGTTAACTCTGCTGTGTTCTCCATGCAGTTTCTCTTTAAGCAACACACAGCACACAGTGATACTTAGGTCGTCTTCCCAGATTGTTGCTTGGAGATTGTTTCTGGCAGTGCTTAGGGAACCATTTGGTGCTAAGGATTGAACCTGGGTCTTGTGTGCAAAGTATGTGCTAGGCTTACTGAGCTATTTCTCTAGTCTCCTAAGGAGCTTAAACAAGCTATTATTATTTATATTTCTTATGTGAAGGCACATATAATGATATGATGAGAATGCAACTAAAATAGTGAACAATGAATTTAATTAATAAAAATAAATTTAGCTTTGTAATTTATAAAATTATGTACCACTTTAATGAAATTCAAAATGTTTTATTTGTTTTTATTTTTTATGATGCCATGAATTAACCCAAAGCCTCACACATGCAAAACAAATGCTTTGCCTCTCAGAGCTATACCTTTGATCCTAACTTAGAAAACTTTAAAAATAATCTTACATTGAAAAAAATCTTACGTTGAATAACTTTTCTTCCAAAACATGTTTAAATATTTTATAGTGATGAGACAAATAATAATTAATTTTATCAAACAGTACTGCTTTATTGCGAAGGAATGTGTCTCTGAATGACGAACTTTATCCTCTATATTTCAGTTGCATATTTTGTAAAAAATGTTGTTTCCTTAGCCAGCATTCAACAAAGGCAGCACTGGCTTTTTAGGGAAGGTTTATAGGACCATTCCTTGACCCTTTATTGCGTTTAGTTATTTACTGATTTATTTAAACAAAATTCAGTCACTACACATTCCATAACTCACCAAGTTAATAAAACATTTGTCGAGTTAAATTAATTTGAAAATATACACATAGTTAATGTCAGTAAAGCGCTTTGAAGATAAAAAGCACAATAAGCGTTAGTTATTATCATTATGATAATTATTATCATTATTATTATTACATAGTGTCTGCTTAAAAATACCCTTGGTTCCATTGGGATGGCTGAGACTAATGAGAGAGGTTAATCTGCTGGATTTTATCCAGAACTAAGGATTTGAGACATAATACACTAAAGACTTTTTTTCCTTGATAGATCAAGCGATATGTTTGTTTCTTCTGGTCTGTAAAGAAAATAAACTTCCTGTAATGCAGTAGCATCAGAACTCACTTCGAATGGTTTGAATGTTTTCTTATATAATCTTGGAAATTGTGCCTGAGAAGATCAGTATAGATCTTCTGAAAAGGTTCTAAAGACAGGCATTGATTTGTAAAGAGTGGGAAACCTTTAGTTAACTATTACTAACTTATACAGAGCTTAACATAATTGTTATTCTACTAAGAGAGAATAGAGCACAGTTTATGGGAAGAAAATAGTGAGGCTTAATTAAAAAATGTAAAATACAACTTTAGAAGTAATAAAGTAACTATAATGTAAATTAACTCTAGTAAGGATATTTTTAGAAGGGGATTTTAGATGATGCTTTAGAAAGACTTTAGATAAATTTCTCAGGAGGTGCTAAAAGAGGTCCCTTACAGGTTCTCCCATATAAAGGAAATAGTGGTACATTTTAAGAGGAATGTGTGAGATTTAGTGTACACACAGCCTCATAATCAGGAAGACATTAGTGACATGTCTGAAGAAGACATTCCCTAATATTATTGCAAATTAAGTAAGAAAAGACCTCAAGAGAATGAAAAAAGAAAAGGTGCCGAGAGCCAATGAATTACAATTGACAACCTAAAGGCAGTTGAAGAACCAATTGCTCTAGTGATTGCAAAGCTATTCATAGTGTGCAGCAGACAGAGCACACCAGAAAGCTGGAACAATGCCTTCAGTTCAGCAATATTGCTTCAAAAGAATGGAAAGAGGGGAACGGGAAGAGCCACTGACCCTGAGACCAATTTCCAGGCAGCTGCACAAACTATATACTGTAATTAAAGGTTTTGACCAGTAATCACTGCAAAGCCAGACTGCAGAAAGTAGGGAGCCAGCAAGGTTTATAATGAGGCAGATATCCTTAACTTAAAGCATGGAAAAAGCAGGTAAGAAACCATTCCATTTCTGGCAGTGACTTTGAAAAGCTCTGCTGTGTTAGCACAAATATGACAATCACATATTTTTGGCTGTCTTTCTATAAGAACAAAAACATGTAATGAAAGATACCTGCTTTCATCTATTGAGATGAATAGAATGCTCTGCTACTTATAAACAGGCATTTTCTTCATACCACTTTTTTTTTCTATACCTATGAATTGCTGTGCCTTTGATAAAATAAATGAACTAGATGTGTGTGATGGTACATACAATAGACTGAGTGCCACTTAGAAGTAGCCACTTTTCCCATGTCCATGGACTCTGGGATAAAGGAACAAATCTACACCTGAGTTAATTTGTCTATAAACCTTCTCTTTTTTGTTTTCTGGTGTCTAGAATCTTTCATTCTTCCCTTTATTTAGTAATATCTTTTTATGTAGTAGTCCATATTCAGTCACAACTATTAAGTATTGACATAACCACTTGAGTATTTATAGCTTCAGAAAAAGGTTATTGAGTGGTTTTCATTGTAGGTAGAACACAGACTCCGAACACAAATAGAAAAGTATTCTCAAGAATCTAATGAAACAAAAGCCTCTGATAGTTTCCCACCTGGGCCAGTTGGGGTCTTCTCTGTAACTGATAATCTCAATCTCTAATAGTGAAATGGGAATTACCGTATTTTGAAGAAAATTGTGAAATCACAATTCATGCTCATGAATCTTGACCACAAAAATATAAAAAGAACATTTCAAGTTTTCTGTTGCTCTGTTATAAAGAGTCAAATGGAGTTTCATTTCATTTTATTCAGGCTTATAATTGCACTTATTCAAACTTAAAATAAATTGTATTTGCCTAGATTAAGATTATTTCATTCTACACCTGAAATTATGTGGACTTTGGTTTTTTGGTTTTTCTTTTTCTTTTTTTTGTCTATTTGTTTAAGCCTCATTGCGCTCAGGGTTTTCTCCTGGTTCTGTACTCAGGAATCACTTCTGGCAGTGCTCGGGTGACCATTTGGGATCAAACTGGTGAGCCAGGTGCAAGGCAAAAGCCCTACCTGCTTTCTCCCCAGCTGCTGTGTGTGTGTGTGTGTGTGTGTGTGTGTGTGTGTGTGTGTGTGCGCGCGCGCGCGTGTGCGTTTTAAGAACGCTCTATGAAATTTGTTGATATAGTAAATAGCTCCACAAAAGAACTAAAATCATTTTCATCAATATAAGTAAAACCATCTAGGCATATGGAAGGGAGTTACTGCATATGAACTGTGAAATAATTTGGTGTTGCAGAGAACAATATAATTTTAACTTGTGGAATTTACAATATATTATTTATTTTTACTCTGTGGTTATGACTAATAATCTGTCAAGCCAAAACAAGCCTTTATTGAAAGGGGCCAGAATGGAAAATCTGGGTAACTTGTATATAGTTTAGACAAGGAGAACAAAGAAATAAGGAAATGAAAATAAGTGCTTGCTTGACAGAACAATCCTTCGAGAAGCTAGCTCCCTACAGAATTACAGTTGTTAGTGAGCACTAAAAGATACTCTCTCCTGTTTTAATATATTGCTCCAACAAGAAGATTGAATTATTATTAGATGGATCTGAAAAAAGGCCAGAAGGCCCCAGCTTGAAAGGAAAAGAACATTCATATGCACTGTGTAGTGTCATTATTATTATTAAGGTCATTATTACGCAAAAGTAGATTTGTGCCCTGAATAATGCCTCGATTTTTCAAATTACAAAGTCTCTAAAAATACTTTATTTTTTTTCATAAAAATTATATTTTACTCAGTTCTAGAATAACTTCATTTAAAATTGTACTTGTCAAAGTCTAAATATTTGACTGATTTATATGTGTGGGTAGAGATTCATAAGTAGAAATGCATGTTCTTGCATGTTTAGGGAATGAAAAAAGATTCCAATTTCCCATCTTTTTATATTGACTTTGATGTTTTTCTTCAATTAAAGCTCAAGTTTGGGCATCTTTCTAATTTTTTCCCTTAATTAATAATGGCTTACATTAATAAGCAAATTAAATACATTTTAGATGAAAAAGGGACACTGATTTTTAAAAAGTGAAATAAGTAATTACTGTTATTTGAGTCTGTTATGGTTAACGAATTTTTATTAAATAGCTATCTTTTATACTTTTCCAGAGTACTTTTTTGAGTTTATGCTTGAGTCCTTTTATCTGTATTGGAACAGTTTTATGCTATGTAGAAATGTAGTTCTTTCAGGATTCTGACCATTCAGTGCCATTTTAGTTATTTAGAACTTCATAGGAGGGAAGTATAGAAAGTATAGATTATTTTACTGCTATTTTTGGCTAACCAGTAATATGGTAATATGAATTTGTTTCTGTGTTTTATATCTTAAAAATAAAACGCAAAAATTTTGATTTATTTTGTACTTGATTTTATTATTTTATTTTTTATACTTGTTTTTACATGGTTCTAGTTTGTCAAGTTTTTTTTGCCATATTGCTCACCATGAAGCTAACCTGGAAAATGTATGCAAATAAAATCTTATTTTTAAGGTATTAGGCAAGATATTTGGTTGTATTTTTTTCCTCTTTATTTCTTTTGATGTTGTTGTTGTTGTTTGTTTTAGGCCACACCTGGCAGTGTGCAGGGTTTACTCCTGGCTCTGCACTCAGGAATCAATCCTGGTGGGCTCAAGGAACCATATAGGATGCTGAGATTCAAATGTAGGTCAACCACTAGCTAAGGCAAGCACTCTACTTGCTGTGCTATCACTCCAGTTTCAGTGGTTGTAATTCTTGAGTTGATTTTCACCAATAATTATTTAATAATAACAATTCTTTGATTCAGTTTATAGCCAAATATATACAAGTTAGTAAAGAATTGTTGAGATTACTTAAACCATTTTTTGTCAAATTAGATTGTGATAGCATTGAGAAATGTATGTCTATCATTTTCATCTCCATGAAGTAGTACAAAAATCTTTAAAAAACATTTAAAGATACAATTAATAAAATTACATGGTACCATTTTAAGAGAAAGTAAATACAAAATAGGCTCAAAGATGTATACAGTCTACTCATGTATCCTGATATGCTTTAATTTGTAACTCCCAGCCTTCATCAGGCTCCTGTATTACCAAACCTTGAATGTCAAAAGGTTAGAAACACTAACTTAATGATTTTTGCTCAACAACATAATGAAATATGGACTGCATTTTAATGAATGTAATTATCTTAAAGATGGTACTTCTAAGATACTTGTAGTAAGATATTATAGTCATTTCAGGAAAATTAATTTTAATAATTTAGCCTCTAGGTTGGTACCATGACTTTTAAGCAGTTTATTGAGTCAATGAGGTGAGAAGAGTTAGAACTATATCTCTGATTTTTCTGAGACTTCTCTCTGAGATTTCATTTATATGAATATTTGTACCTAAGGAGTTATATTTTATTTTTTTAATTATGAAAAATTTCAAACATATATTCAAGTACAGACAGAAAATAATACAACATCAAACCTCACCTACCTACTATCCATATTTATCAAGTGCTAACATTTTGCTGTATTTGCCAGATATTTTCTTTAACATCATTATTTTAAGCATCTTTTTTTTTTTTTTTTTTTTTTTGGATTTTGGACACACCCAGTGACATTCCTAGCTGTATGCTCAGAAATTGCTTCTGGCTTGGGGGACCATATGGGACACCAGGGTATTGAACCTCTGTCCATCCTAGGCCAGCGTGCAAGGCAGATGCATTATCATTTGCGCCACTGCTCCAGCCCCTATTTTAAGCATCTTTAAGATATTTCTTTAAATAACTAAAGCTCCATCTCTGGCTGTTCCTCCTTCATAACTGAGTAATATATTGAAATTTCGGAGCCATCCTCAGCAGTGCTCAGGGGATTACTCTTGGCTTTGCACTCAGAATTAATTTTGTCTGGTTTGGGGAACCATATAGGGTCTCAGGGACCAAACCTAGGTCAGTTGTGTGCAAATCAAACAACTTATTGTCTATACTCTGGCCCCATGCTTCTCTCTTAATGAACATTTTTATATTGTTAATGCATGTATGAGGGTCATTACAGTAATGCTTTATATAAGTAGGTAGTATCAAGTGTATATTTTTGTTGTATCTTTTTAAATTAAAAATACTTAGTTTATCTCTAGGTATAGTTTCACACATATTCTATAATTTTATTGATAGATTTCTAAACTTCTGAGTTTTAAAATTACAAATAAAGCAAATTATAACCATTTTATGTGTTTCCTTTCCTGTATACATTTCTCAAGTAGGTGAATATCTTATTTATATACACATTTGTCCAATTGGAATTACTGGATTATAAGATATAAACAAATTTATTTTGACCACTATTTAACTTGAAACTTTGGGTTTGATTATGACAAGTGATAAACTTCAGGATCAGACTATCTGATTTTAACATCTTCCCATTGTTGATGAACTGAGTAATAATATTGACAGAAACTTAAACATTTCTTTCATCTATAAAATGAGGAGACATACTGCCTTCTAGCAAATGGTGTACCATGAGGACTGAGTGAATGCTCAGAGTTCAGAGGTTGTTCAGTCTGTATTAACTCGAAATTTCCCCACCCTCAGGGCAGACATTATTTTATTTAAATAACCTTTATAGATTCCTGGTCCGGAGTGTTAGACAAGTGCTTATTAAACATGCAAAAATTAAACAAATAAAAAAATCCTGCTAACACACAATTTTTCTGTGCTTCTGAGAAGAATTCAAAAAACACACACATTCCAAATAACAGAAAACAGCAGTAACATCATCCCAAGTATAAAAATAATGAGGATCTCCCGCAAACCTTACAATTTCCATTGGATTGCAGTGTAAGTGATTAATATGTATCTGATTTTTACTCAGATACACAATGTTCTTGACAAAAAAAACTGGTCTTTCTTATTAGCCAATAAAATGTGCTGTTATCTTTTGTTGTTAGAAAAGAACTAGAAAATCAGACCTTCCTGCAATTTTTGCTATGAAAATTGATATTGAAGATGTTAATAAAGATAAATGATTTGTTTTAAAGATAAATAATTTTATCTTTAATAATATCTTATTTAAAGGTAATTTGTTTTCTAGTGTAATTTTGCAGTCCTCTTAAATAGCATTACCTCTTTTAAAAAATATGATAGCGTAGAATGATATATTTTGTCAAAACATAAAAATGAGGGGAATGATTAACAAGCCAGGGCCCTACCTGCAGATGTCTAGGTTTTTCTGAGATCTCATAGAAATCTGCTTTTTAAAATGTGTCACTTGGTGTGATTGACAGTCTTGTTGGTTCATCTCTTTGAAGATCCAAGAGAATTTTTTTTTTTTTGGATTATTTTAGAGTATTTGTCACACCAGTTTCTACTTTCAGACTTAAATAGAATCTTTTCAAGCTTTAAAGGTGAGCATTACTTTTATTGCTTTGTGAGTGTTTGGGGAAATATTTAAGAGTCTTTAAAAAATAAAAATCAGGATTGCTTCCAGTGAGTTTTTTCTAGGGGGATTTTTTTTTAGGATTAGCTGAAGATGTTACCGAAGTCCAAAATTTAAGAGCACAAAGAACATGATTGAAGAAAATTACTTCATTTGAGATTGGAGGGGAGATCAGGGCATAAAATGAAAGAAAGAAAAACCATGCTATCTCAGTATTCCTTATAATAAATCAGACCTGGTGTGTGTTTTAACAAAACAAAACAAAACAAAAAATGAGGGTGTGCTCTCCCCCCTCCTTCATTCTCAGTTTCTTTTGATCATTGATCTGGGTGACCCCACGCTCGGGGTTTTTTTCCTTCATTTGACATGGACAGATTTTTGAAGTATAGCACTCCTTTGGGAACCCCGGGCAGTTCCACTTGACTAACCTGTGATCTAATGGGCAGCAATGCAGGGTTACAGTGGCCATCTTGTGTGCTTTGAGAAGGATGGCCAGACAGAGGGGCAGAAAGAGGATGTCTGTGGAGAGAAAGAGAGGCAGGGTGATCGAACAGTGAGAAAAAAAGACTTGTTAGCTCACATTAGTTTGCCTGATTTACTTCACAACAGGTCAGGAGAGGCCAACAGCAGGGTTGTCTTTAAATTGTGGAGTTGAAAATCCTGGCCTTGGAAAGCTTTCAGATCTTTGTGATCTACTAATTCCAAGTCGGTTTTAACTCACCTTTGAATTGCAGCAAGCAGTGTCACGCCAAGCTGTCCTTCGGTCTTCTATATATATATATTATTATGAAATAATTAAGTGACCCTAGACTATTTTTTTATGCTACAGAGTTTTATTCGTCATGTCCAGGTGGGTCATTGAGCATGTGAGTAAAGGAGATGCCAAAACTTTAACAGGCCCTTGCTCCTTTCCTTGCCCTGGTACTACGCTTGATAGCAGCCCATGTTTTCCACTTGGAAAAGCTGTGCAAGTCAGTTTGTAAATTGATTCCCTTATAACTAGAGGCTGCTTTTAAATGTGTCTCCACCATGTGACTGCTGTGATGTGTGTCTGTGTGTGTAAATACAATCCAGACGTTCGTTGGGAAGAAAACAAAAATTTTTTAAAAATATCTTTATTTAAACACTGGTTACAAACATGACTGTAGTTGAGTTTCAGTCACAAAAAAAAAAAAAGTCACCCCCTTCACCAGTGCAACATTCCCACCACCAATGCACCCCATCTCCAAATTGGTTTTACTTTTCTTTTTTGTCAAGCTTAAGCTAGTGCATTTTACAACTTTCTTGGAAGCCTTTCATAGGTGAATGAGAATAAGAGCTGACTTTTTAGAAAATATTTACATGTCTGGGACCTGCTGCCTGTCTTAAGTTTTATAAGAGCCTACAAGATGATCTATAAATGTGGGGTCTCTTTTGTTTCCCCTTCACATTCAGAAGTTATACCACCTGCCCCAAATATATCTTGGCAAAATTTAATTTCCTGACAGGGACTCTGAAAGCTGGAGAAATCTCTTTAAAGGGGAAATTTATATACTTTCACTGGGTCACCTTTTTGACTGGAAAAACACTATCTGTATCAGAACCGAAATCTTCATGCTTTGATTTGTGTGTGTGTGTGTGTGTGTGTGTGTGTGTGTGTGTGTGTGTGTGTGTGTGTGTGTGTGTGTGTGTGTGTGTGTCTTTTGGGGGGAATCTTTGCCCCGAAGTTCTCTTCACTTATTCACATATTCACATTATGTAAGTACAATTCCTGGAGCGACTAGGCCATTCACTACTGCAGGTTTCCTGAATTTCTTACATGTGTTTAGAAAATTTGCACATTATCAACAAAGTTATTTTTCTCTTACTGTTTTGCTTCACACTTAGTTGTTTATTTAGACTCTGTAGAACCTGGAGGGATCCAGCATGAATAAGATGGGGAATGGCATAGAGGGCTAGAGTGTGTGCTATGAATGCAGGAAGCCCTAGTTTGATTCCAGGCACTCAAACCTAAATGCCTTTGAGCATTGCCTGGAGTGATCCTCCAGATTGGCATCAGGAGTAGCTACTAATCAGCAATTGGTACATCACCCAAAACAACAACAACAACAAATTAAAAAATAGTGTCTTTGGGGCTGGAGAGATAGCATAGCTGTAGGGCATTTGCCTTTTACGTAGCTGACCCCAGTTCAATTCCCATATGGTCTCCTGAGCCTGCCAGGGGCCATTTCTGAGTGCAGAGCCAGGGGTAACCCCTGATCGCTGCCAGGTGTAACCCAAAAACCAAAACAAAAAAAAATTGTGTCTTTTTCCTCAAGTAATATATCATGTTAAGATATAGTACCTTAACCACTCATGCTAGCAGCCCCCGGGGTGAGGGAGGAGGTTATGGGAGGCTGGACGGGAACAGAGGTAGAGGGAGGACAATTTGGTGATGGGAATTCCCCTGATTTTATGTTAATATGTACCTAAAATATTGTCAGTAATATGTAAGTCACTATGTTAAAAAAAAGATATAGTACCTTTATATATATGTATATATATAATATTAAGAGCCAATAGAAATAGGTAGAATACTATGGGAATGAAAAAGGAGACTGGTATATGAATGTAAACTCATATTAATGCAGAATTTGTTTTTATCATATAATACTGCCAGGTAATTCTCTCCACTTCTCTGATGAGCCAGGGTCTTCATCTAAGATATGATGAGTGACCTAAACCCAAATCTCTGTACTTAGATCATTCATTCTGTCACTCTACCACAACAATCTCATTGAATTTCACAACAACAAAAAGTTTCATTTATTTGATTTTTAAAATATAACCTAATTTTCTTTCTTTTCCTTTTGTTTCTTTGAAGTCTTGAATCAAGTTTTTCTCTTGGATGTTTCTAGCTCCTTGGACAAGCCTCAGCTGCCAATTTGCAAAGGGGCACTTTTTTACAAATGAGTTCAATTGAAATGAGAGTAATATATTGAAGAAACTAAGCCAAGTATGTTTCTATATATTTCAGAAACAGAGTAACTATTGTATTCCAATCCTTGGGAGAGGAAGCCCACTGATTTGAGCTTAACTTACTGTTGAGCCCATTTTTGTTTTTAGAAATAACACAAGACCACATTAGAGAATTAATGACACCATTTGCCTTTTCCATAAATAACCAACCTCCACCATAAGCTTTTCTGCCTATAACCTACCACTAACAACTTTTAGCTCTTTTCATTTTTGTATTTTATTTATCAATGAGAGACAAGGAAAATGGAATAAGAGAAATAAAATAATATTATTCTTTTATTTTAATTAATATTCATTTATATTAATACAATATATTATTGAGGTAGAATTTTTAACCTTTAAATTTCCTTTCCAATTTTTCAGATTTTATTAGGCTATTTAATAGAAGATAGTGATAATTACTTAAAGTACCTTTATATTTACACCTTTTATGGTTTTACTATTTTATATATTGTATATTACATATAAATATGTAGTAGTATAATAATTTTCCTGTTCTTTTACCTTGATTCATTTGTAGTTTATATTTGATACTAGTTCAAAATTTTCATATTTTACTCTTGAACATAAAATCTTTAATGTTGTCATTTTCAAATTTAACACAGATGGAGCTCAGGGAGCACAGGGATTAAGGTTCTTGCATACATCTAACTCTGATTTGATCATTGGCACTTCATATGGACTCTTCAGCACCACTAAGGGTGATCCCTGCACTTAGAATCAGGAGTTAACCCTGAGCATCAGCAGATGTTTTGTCCTAGAAAACCAAAACAACAAAACTTAATGTAGGCTTTTCATTTTTCTTTTCTATTTTGGGGGGGGGGGTCGCACACCCAGCACACCTGGTGGTGCTCAAGGGTTATTCCTCGCTCTGTGCTTAGAATTAACTCCTGGCGGGCATGGTGGACCATTTGGGATGCCAGGGATTGAGCCAGTTCATCCACATTGCAAGGCAAATACCCTACCACCATACTGTCTACTGTAATTCAAGCTTTTCTATTTTATTTAGTAGAATATTTTTTCTCTATACTTGAATAATTGAATGTGTATTTGATGTGTTATGGAATTGTGATTTTCCAAGAAGCTCTGAGTAAAAACTTTATAAGACTTAATATGGTGAGAATGAGCTAGAAATTTGGTGAACATCAAGATGACCAGGTATGACATTTGCAGAGACAGGTGGTCAATGTCAAAGTCTATCTTCCAGTCTGTAAGGCATGTATGCGTCCTGTCTGGGGAGCCATTGTGTCTCTGGGGTAATCATTTGAAATGCCTTTCATCTGTTGCACTAATTGTTTCACAGACTCAAGCCTATAGAGAAACCTTAACTCTGACCACACTGAAAACACATCTGCACAGTTTAAACGTGTGGATGTGGAGTTTTAATAAATATATGTATGTATGTATGTGTTCCCATCAGTGTATCTTTAAAATAGCCTAGTTTTATTGCAGATTTTTTTCTAGTTATTGGACTATGTTCTAAACTTTCCTACAAAGAGAGTATTACACTTAAATACAATGTTATATCAAAAAGAAAAAAATGCACTGAAGTCATTTTTGGGTATTTTCAGAAATCACTTTTTTACTTTAAAAGAGATGTGTAACACTGGCCAGTCTCTGTGTAGGAAGCAGAGAAGTACTGGACAACTTCACATATGCTTTCTGCCTATGGATTCTAAAAACTAGAAAGAATATCTATTAAAGTAAACCCTGCTTTGTTATCAGGGAAAGATCGTAATCAATTACAGAGTTGCTGAGTCTGCACCAGACTGTGTGGAAGAAGAATCAGAAGACCCTGCTACATCCTTACCCTAGAGCCAAATGCCCCTCAATCTTTCCAGTTCATGTTAAGCCAGGTCTGGGGTGGAGGTTTGGTCTATGAGTAAGCCTATCAGGATCTAGAGAATACACTAGCCCAAGCATTTGGCTCAGTTCCAGGACTTTTTTCATGTTTGAGTTGAGCTATGGAGAATGCACCTTGAAGAAAACAGAGCAAACTAGACAAGACTTCTATGAGTATTCCACATCCAACAATAGGCACTATTCTCAGTGATTACCAAGAATTCAATTACATGTCCTTTTCCACACTCAAGGGCTGAATCTTTAACATCAAAGCATAGCTTTGTGTTTGTCCATCACTCATCCTTTATGAATACTTCCTTTATATGCCTGCATTTAAATGTGCCTGTGAAATGTATGTGTATAGAGATGTAATTACGAAGAATAAGACATTATAATCATAGGGAAAAGGTTCATATATATTCTCTGGTAGGTATAGAGACTTAACATTTATGACTTACTGTTTTGCAGGAAAAAGTGTTTCAAGTTGAAAAATTATCATATGGATCTTGGTTTCATGCTTAAAACAGAATGGAAAACTCCTGCTATTGTCAGATAAGTGTAATCAAAATCAGTTAGGGTCCTTTAGATTGGGTATACCTGCTCTGGTCAAGGTTCTATCTAGAAATCAGCCTAATAAGAGAAGAGGAAAGCATACTGGGCCAACACTTAATGACTGTTGGAATGGAGGATGGAAGACAAGGAGCATACTCATGAGACCTTTTAAGGAATATTTTAAACACAAAGCCCTGAATAGTCTGTGTTCAAGGTTACCTTTCTTTGACAAGAAAACCTTTATGTGTTTTTTTTCTTTCAATTATATATATTTACATGTTTAATAGATTTACATATTTTACACCTAAAATATCATGTTTGGTTACCTGTATAATTATAGGTTTGCATAGAAACTATGAGGATTTGTTCTGCTCACCCATCCATTCATGTATTTATGTGTATTTAGCACCTGCTTACATAATGCAGGCAAATAAAATTTATTTTCTAGAAGCAAACATCCTCCTCACTAAAGATATTGACAAGTATGTGTCATAAACTCTAAAGGCCCAGTGCCCAAAGAATTTCAAATAGTTTTTAGGCACTACTTGGAATAAGTATATTAGCCTAGAACATGACAAGGAGGCTACTTTTGTATTTTATGTCTAATATGCGTGGTATAAACCTGAATCCAAATCCTTGTGCTACTAAAAACAAACAAGCAAATAAAAAACAAACATCAAAAGGCCCTCGCCCCCCAAAAACCCAAACCCAACAATAAAAAGTTGTCATAGTCTATCTATCAGCCACATATAAGTGGCTGGAGGCAGCGGAGGGAGAGGAATGTACGGAAATGTGTTTGACTCGGGACGTCTCGTTTTCCAGAATCTGTGCCAAGGGCTGGCAAGCCCAGAATGGCAGAGACTGGCAGCCTTCCCTGCTGCTTTCCACCCTCGATGGCATTCCCCATCAAATGCCCGTGCTCAGCCTGACCCAGATTCCCAGCCTGGTGCCTGGGTCCAGCAGCACTGGTGTTTTATTTCCTTCTGTTTCCTCATCCCTTCATCTCAAGGCGTGCTCGGTCATTGCATTAAAGAAGCACCCCAGAGGCCTGCCAAAATGAGTCTGACCTTATTCTCAGTGGCATCTGCCCAACTGTGAGTTGACAGGTGGGGACACCACCTGAGACACAGCTAACTTTCCACACCAGATGGAGTTCTACTGGTCCTGGAGAAGGCCCACAACTGGGCTGCTTGAACAGATGCTCTGCAGACAGACTCTGGATGTCCGCATTCCTCCTCCTCTGGCCCCACCTCCCCCTGCTGTGGAGGGATACACAGAGCTCTGTGGTAAAATCTGAGCTTTCCAAGCTCAAACTGCTCCCCTAACTGATGCAGGAGTAACAGCCTCCAGCTTCTCAAAACCTCCAGGGTAGGGATAGGAAGCGGGAAGTCTCTGGATACAGAGATCTGTAGAACTGTGGAATTTGGAAGGTAACCTTCAAAAACATAGGTTATGAAAACATTTATGTTAGCATTTGCCAAAAGGTTTATTTGGCTGGTGTTAGAAGTGTTGACAATTTAATTGACATTTTTTTCTTTGCCTCTCAATAGCACAATTTGGATTGAAATCTATTTATGGGAAATGGTCATATATTAATGTAGGACCTTGCAGGTTTCAGTGTGTAGAGGTGAGGAGGTGGGGGTGAAGGATAAATTCCTCTGTGGTCTGATGTGTTTCCTTGTTTTATTGTAAATTATTGAAGAAATGTGAGACCGGATTCCTCTGATTTTCAAACTAGTACTTAAGAATTTTAGAGGAAATTTAATCTAGTGAAACTCTTGTTTTTCAAATAAGAAAATACAACTGTTTTCAGTTCTGCCAATTAACCATAAAACATCTGCATTGTGATACATGACTCACCAGAGTTCATGAAAGGAGACTAATGGGCCATCTTTTTAAGGCCACTTGTAATGCTGATAATCTTGCAGTGTTTTTCCCTCTATAAATTATTGATTCCCTCACTGTTTTTAATTATTTTTAAATTATATTTTAATCACTGTCTCCCCTCTCCTTCTTTGTTTCCTTGTTGTGAAGTATGTGGGATGTATAGGGCATAAGGGGCCAGAGTGATAACACAATGTGGGGAGGGCGAGGAGTAGTTGATTTACATGAAACCAACTTGGTTCAATCCCCAGCATTCCATATGCTTCCATGAACACTACCAGGAGTAATTCTTGAGATCAGAGCCAGGAGTGACTAACCCCTGTGTATCTCTGAGTGTGACCCCAAAACAAAACAAAGACAATACATAGAATACAGATATGTAGTTTAAAGAGTAGTGTTTGAAACGAACACCTATATATGTACCCACCCCTACCCGCCTAAGGAATGGGTCACCCCTAGCACCTTTTTAATCTCTGGACCCTCATTTCCTCATTTACATGTATCCTCACTCATCCCCATAGAAAGTAACCTGTTGGGAATTTTGTGTTGCTCACTTTTTTTTTTACCTTGTATACTTCTTCCCACTACATATGTATCCACAAATAGTAAGTGACATTGTGCTTATGTCTTGAACTATATGTAGTGTAGGAATCATAATAAATGTATTTGATGTCTTCTTATCTTTGTTCATTACTGCCCTTTTGAGATTCATCCATGTTTATCTCTGAGACTGTGATTTCTTTTTGTAACTGCAATATTTTGTCATCAGATTATATAACTCTTTAACCATTCTTCTATTGATGTAGACCATTTTCATTCTTGTTTTTATTACTTGGATTTTACTAACACCACTAAAGTGAACATTTTTTTAATTCTTTGTAATTTATATATGCAACTATTCCCCAGGAATATATTTTCAATAGTATATACTTAAGAATACAAGGAGTTAGTCTACCTTTTTAGGTACTGCAAGAAGTTTTCCAGAGTAGTTGAAAATTCCTCTTTATGCTCATCCTTAGTCAGTATATGGAAAGTCATATATACTGGCTTTTTACATTTTGCCCATCATTCTACATAATTTGACATTTTCTAGCTTATTTCTGCTTATCAGTTTAAGAAATTTACATTTCTATGGATTTTTACAGCTCTCAGATTTACCAGACTATTATTAACCTTAAACGTGTATCACTATATTTTTATTTATTGGCATGTACTAATTTCATCAGCACATCAATATGTTTCACACTTGTCTTATTAGAAATAAGTTTCTACAATGTTTTTCTTTTCCTCCTGTATTGACAAGGGTCTCTAAGACAATTTTGAATAGAACTGACCACAGCAAGTATATTTGCCTCGATCTGGCTTTTGAAAAGTAGATTTTGAAACATTTTTCCTTTATGCATAATGTCTGTGGCAAGATATTTATGTATTTTGATAAATATTTTCAATCCAATGAAAGATGAAGTATGTGCTTCTTTAAAAAAAAGAAAAATGTCATTTTCTTTTATGAAGCAGATTTTATTAGAAATGAATATGGAATGTATCAGATGTCTTCTTTGTAACTATCAAAAAGTATTCTGTGATTTCCCACTATTTATGTGCCAAATTATCTAAACGTATTTATTACTTAATCATGCTCATGTAATATTAGATGTGATGACTACAAAAGAAATATCAGGGGGCCGGGCGGTGGCGCTGGAGGTAAGGTGCCTGCCTTACCTGCGCTAGCCTAGGAGACGGACCGCGGTTCGATCCCCCGGCGTCCCATATGGTCCCCCAAGCCAGGAGCGACTTCTGAGCGCATAGCCAGGAGTAACCCCTGAGCGTCACAGGATGTGGCCCAAAAAAAAAAAAAAAAAACAAAAAAAAAAAAAAAAAAAAAAAAAAAAAAAAAAAAAAGAAATATCAGTTCTCTACCTTTTAACATAGTCTAATAGAAGAGACAAGATATTATTTTAAAAAAATAATAGATGCCACAAATTCTATAGTAATTTTTTGCAACATTCATGGAGCTTTGCATTCAATTGGCCAAACTGTTATATACCACAGTGAGTGCACCTTAGGACTTCCTGCAGGAGTTCCTGGAGCTGAAGCTAGATTAGCAGAATATCTTTGTGGCACTTGGATAGCATTGCTTTGATTTCTAACACTGATTTCAAATAAGTATAAATACCTCAAACTCCATTTATAATGTTGTTGTTAATTATTGAGCAACTTTTGTTTTTCTCCTTGCATTTTGCCTAACAAACCACTTCTAAGATCTACTCTGTTTCCCAGGAGAATTTTATTGTTGCCCAATTTGGGCTTTAGTTTGCTGCTGTAAAAATAAGGTGATGCATATATATTTGGGCTTAAAAAAGTGTCTTTGCCAAGGCTGGATATGAAAAAGGATTAATGAAAAAAAAAGACAAATGAAAACCTATTTCATGAAACACTAATAGATATCTCTCACATATTCATAAGATGCATCAACAGATCAAACTTCCCTCAGGAAGCTTTCCTCTATGAAGAAGCTTGAAATTCAGTACTATAGTTTTGTTATGCTTGGGCATGGTATAATTAAATCCTCATTCTTTTTTACATTGGGAATGATTTTTATCTTAAGGGTTTTAGCAGGGTTAATTAAGCCTTGAGCATGTTGAGAGAAGCATTTACATGTTAAGAACAGGAAGATGTTTTCTTTTAAATGGTCAAATACATTGAGTTTTGTCCTTTTGTTTTTAAATTCTGTGTGGAAGCTTCTCTTTATTTGACTTTAACATAGTACTGTGGGTCTTTCTCTTATTATTTTGATTTTTTTTTCCTTTGGTTTTTGGGTCACACCCAGCAGTGCCCAGGGGGTTACTCCTGGCTCTATGCTCAGAAATCACCCCTGGCAGGCACGTGGGACCATATGGGATGCCTGGATTTGAACCACCTTCCTGCATGAAAGGCAAATGCCTTACCTCCATGCTAACTCTCTGGCCCCTCTCATTATTTTGTGCTCTAAATTTTGCCACTTTAGTGTTTGACCTCACCTTTGACAGCTCCAGGAGCCCACATAAGATTCCTTAGGGATCCCTTAAGATGCTGCTTCCATCATCTTTTCTAAGCTGTTTGACCTGACTTCCGACCTAACTCCCATTAAATAATGAGTTGTTTGTTCACTTCTCTGAATGTTCTTTATAATATATCTTCAATTTTGATTACTGTTCCACATGCTTTCTTCGAAAATAACCATTTTGGCTGGCAGTTTTCATGCCATTTTAACATGAATATTTTAGTGGATGGTGCTTAGAATGCTTCACATTTTGGTAGCTGTGCAATCAACCCATTCATATGTAAAACACGGTCTCTGATTCTGCCTATTCATACTTAGAGCCATTAAAGTTTATTTTTATTGGCTACATATTGACAGTCTTCATGCCTTCCTTCATTATTAGTTTTTAAATATGGCAAATGCTACAAAAGATGTCCCATGATTAAATTTTAGCAGAATAGAATTTGTGGAAAATACAATTGTAGGCTAGTACTTCAACATTCCTTACAGCTGTCTAAACTACATATTAACTTCCTAGAAGTTGGAAAACTCAAGATTCCAACCATACTTTGCTTTGGGGCTTTGGTTTTGAGAAGATCTGGCACTACAGGTTGCTACAGTTGCATAATAATGTGGTTTTCTTTTTTTCTTTTTTTTTTTTTATTTGAACACCTTGATTACATACATAATTGTGTTTGGGTTTCAGTCATGTAAAGAACACCACCCATCACCAGTGCAACATTCCCATCACCAATGTCCCAAATCTCCCTCCTCACCACCCGACCCCCGCCTGTACTCTAAATAGGCTCTCCATTTCCCTCATACATTCTCAATATTAGGACAGTTCAAAATGTAGTTATTTCTCTAACTAAAGTCATCACTCTTTGTGGTGAGCTTCCTGAGGTGAGCTGGAACTTCCAGCTCTTTTCTCTTTTGTGTCTGAAAATTATTATTGCAAGAATGTCTTTCATTTTTCTTAAAACCCATAGAGTGAGACCATTCTGCGTTTTTCTCTCTCTCTGACATATTTCACTCAGCATAATAGATTCCGTGTACATCCATGTATAGGAAAATTTCATGACTTCATCTCTCCTGACAGCTGCATAATATTCCATTGTGTATATGTACCACAGTTTCTTTAGCCATTCATCTTTTGAAGGGTATCTTGGTTGTTTCCAGAGTCTTGCTATGGTAAATAGTGCTGCAATGAATATAGGTGTAAGGAAGGGGTCTTTGCATTGTATTTTTGTGTTCCTAGGGTATATTCCTAGGAGTGGTATAGCTGGATCACAAGGGAGCTCGATTTCCAGTTTTTGGAGGAATCTCCATATCGCTTTCCATAAAGGCTGAACTAGACGGCATTCCCAACAACCTTGGATAAGAGTTCCTTTCTCTCCACATCCCTGCCAACACTGTTTATTCTCATTCTTTGTGATGTGTGCCATTCTCTGTGCTGTGAGGTAGTATCTCATTGTTGTTTTGATTTTATCTCCCTGATGATTAGTGATGTGGAGCATTCTTTCATGTGTCTTTTGGCCATTTGTATTTCTTCTTTGTCAAAGTGTCTGTCCATTTCTTCTCCCCATTTTTTGATGGGATTAGATGTTTTTTCTTGTAAATTTCTGTCAGTACCTTGTATATTTTGGAGATATCTGATGGGTATTGGGTGAATAGTTTCTCCCACTTAGTAGGGGGCTCTTGTATCCTGGGCGCTATTTCCTTTGAGGTGCAGAAGCTTCTCAGCTTAATATATTCCCATCTGTTAATCTCTGCTTTCACTTGCTTGGAGAATGCAGTTTCCTCCTTGAATATGCCTGTAGTCTCAATGTCCTGGAGTGTTTCGCCTATGTGTTGTTCTATATATTTTATGGTTTAGGGTCTGATATCGAGGTCTTTAATCCATTTGGATTTTACCTTCGTACATGATGTTAGCTGGGGGTCTAAGTTCAATTTTTTGCAAGTGGCTAGCCAGTTGTGCCAACACCACTTGTTGAAGAGGCTTTCTTTGCTCCATTTAGGATTTCTTGTTCCTTTATCAAAAATTCGGTGATTGTATGTCTGGGGAACATTTTCTGAGTATTCAAGCCTATTCCACTGATCTGAGAGCCTGTCCTTATTCCAATACCATGCTGTTTTGATAACTTGCTTTGTAGTACAGTTTAAAGTTGGGGAAAGTAATTGCTCCCATATTCTTTTTCCCAATGATTGCTTTAGCTATTCTAGGGAGTTTATTGTT